>NC_047173.1:17603622-17618622 GCF_009819705.1 Hippoglossus hippoglossus
CACACACACACACACACACAAGCACACATTTTTACTGTCCTCATTGTGGCACTAACAAAATATTATTTTCTCTTGAGGGGACAAAAAGGAATCTCATCATAAATTACTTAAAATAAGAAATCTAACCAAAATATAAATTAAAGAATAAATTTAAAAGAGAACTTATTTTCAGTTGTAGTGCTTCAGATAATCCACACGAGGGAAACCTCACAAACCACAGATGTATTTACAGTCCTGATGATTATGTCCATTTAAACAATTTAAATATATATATATTTATATATTTATATTTACATCATCTCCACTCACAGATTTGATCTTTTGTTTTTCTAATTGAAATGCTCTTCTCTTCTCGTCTCGTCCGACCTGCAGGTTTTGTATCGACTCAAAGAAAAGGTTCAGGTTTCTGACACGGAACTGAAAGCTCCGCCCCCTGATCGCCACCTGACACTCACTATCTCTCCTGACTCCGCCCACAGGTCAAAGGGCACAAAGGTCAGCATCCGACAACCAACTATTTCTTTTTGTTTATTTCATGGGGACAATCTACGTTAGTGGACATTGAAATGCTCAATGTTTGATTTATAGAATAAGTATCAATAATGCTCATTTACATTTGTCACTAAACTAAAAAAACAACATAACAGGTAACAATAGAAATAAATGATAACTCATGAATGTGTCTGCAGGTCGTCACATCAGGAAGCATGGTCCAAGCTGAGCTCCCTCCAGCTGCCGCCACGCCCATTCCCCAGCAGCAGCCAATCACAGCCTGCCGCCGCCTCGCTCCCCCTGTCGTCCCTGGGCCCAGGTAACTTTAACTTTAACTGAGCGATGTTTCCCACAATTCAACCAACTAAAATATTTTAAAAATATCTTTTATTCTTACCTGCTCTTCTCGTCCTAGTCCCGCCCCTGCCCCTGTCGTCATCAGCAGCGTAGCCTCGGCAACGGCCAATAACGAGCTAAAGCCCTGCCCCTCCCCCTTCAGGATGAAACCTGCTGCAGGACTTCAGGAGAGGTAAGAGGGGCGGGGTTTATATGGGTGACAGTGTGAGATGTGGGTTACACAGGTAACCACCCAGGTAGGAGGGCGAGAGATGACTGGGAGGAGCAACGTTCTCTTCCTGATTGGTTCTTATCAGTCACATGACTCCATCGCTCTTCCTTGTTTGCAGTATAACTAAGCAAGCAACTTTAGAGAAGAAGATCCACTTCCTGTTTACACCGAAACGTACAAGTGTAGATGCAGCCTCTGTTTATGAATTCAAAACTGTGTGTGTGTGTGTGTGTGTGTGACCTGTGTGTGTGTGTGACCTGTGTGTGTGTGACCTGTGTGTGTGTGTGTGTGACCTGTGTGTGTGTGTGACCTGTGTGTGTGTGACCTGTGTGTGTCTGTGTGCGTGACCTGTGATTGTCGGAGGAGTCAGGTGTTGAGCTGCGTACGTGCCGACGAGGAGGCTTCAGACAAAGGTGTGTTATATCAACACTAGAGGTTTACATTCACTCAGGCTTCCTCCATAAACAATGTATACAGTGTGTATGTGTCCACTGGTGTTTACATGAAGGGAGGCTTCTCATTGGACACGTTTCCTCCTCCTCCTCCTCGTCGTTTGAGGAGATGTACATTAAGAGTTCGTCAGTGACCACATGATCCCTCAGATTTAACACATCTTTGATAAATGTCACAATTTAGACTAAATCTATTTTAATCTTGATTATCGTTTGTCAAAATGCATTATTCTGATTTGATAAACCACCACAAGTCTCTGTGACATTTCCTGATTATATAAACATTTATATAAACATGTTGTTTAACTCGTGTTCGGCCGTGAGAAGGTTGGATCTTGTTGTTGTTAAATTAGACTGACCTCATTTTTCAAACCCAGACGGGCTCAGACTAATCACTGGAATATTTCTGTGTCGCTTTGAAATTTGTCCGCAGCTCATTTCCCTGCTAAGTAGTTTCATAACCGAGAAGAAAAACATCTTTATCTGGGCCTCCGCTCGGCGTGGAGCACTTCAGCCTTTATCTGCTGCTCGTCACTCGTCCGCTAACGTGCGGCGCGTCCGCGTGCTTGGACCTCGGAGGCCATTTTGTTCTGGTTACCTCAGAGCGAGGTGTTAAAGTGCAGAGGACAATCTGTGTCTCTTAAGGTGAGACAGGGAGGAAGATGTCATGCTCAGAGTGAGAACAGGATGTTTTTCTTGGTGTCTATGTCTCTCGTGTGTGTGTGTGTTGTCCAATCTGGATGTCAGCCAATCAGCAATCAGACGAACAGGAAGAGACGGCATCCTGGAGAGAAAACCGTCCAACACGTAGCGAGACGATGCTCCACACTCGCTCTCACCAGAGTCTTCTTGTTGTTCTTCAGCTGCGACACTTTGAACCTTGACAACATCCTGACAGTGGTTGTCATGGAAACACAGACTGTGTTTACAGTTGTATTTAATAGTGTGTTCTGGCAACAAAGAGCCAATAGGAGACACACGTTTACTGAGAAACAACAAAGATCTGGACACGTTGATCCAAGTTCAACAGATTCCTCATGAGAATCTGTAGAATCTGAGCAACTAGATTTCAGGTCGGGAAGCTTCTGTTTCCTGTTTCTAGTTTGACCAATAAGCTTTGAGCAGCTTTGGTCGCCCGCAGGTAAATTGTTCGTGTGGAGAGAGAATCAAGTCAAGTAATGTTTCACCTTAACTTCAGGAAGCAGCTAATTACCAGTAAGGAAGAGGAGCTTAATGTGGACTTGTCCAGTTCTAACATCATGTTTTCTTCTTCCTTTGGTCTCCAGACGTGGTTCCAACGTGTCTCTGGTGTTGGACATGACGTCTCTCGGCTCTGTGGAGCCCCTCAGTGTTTCGGTGGTGACCCCCAGAGAGTCGGCAGCGAGGGAGTACCTGACGTCCGCCAGCCGGCCGCTGACGAGGCCGCGGCTCCGAGACCTCATCAACAACACGGATAAGCTGCACGCCGAGTTCACTGTACGTAATCAAACACAGTTTGAACACGAGGATAACGAAACTAATTTAAATGTTTCTCCTGAAGTTTCATCGGCAGTCGTGTCGTTAAGTCTGATTTCTGTCTGTTGGCATTTTTTAAATATAAAACCATAAGTATACAATACCTTCATTTTCTGTACTTAATTTCATCAAGTGTGCTTTTCCTATATGACTTGTTTTAGAATGTTGCATTATTAATGTCCTTTTTATTTTTATATCATTGTAATAAAACTTGTCTGATAAAATAAGGTCCATTTCTAACGGTTATTTTCTTCCTTCTCAGGAAATTCCCATGAACTTCACTGACCCCAAGGAGCTGGACATTCCAAACCACGGCACCAAGAGCAGATACAAGACCATACTACCCAGTGAGTGAGGAGTATTTAACAAGGAGTGATTTAACTACACAAGGTGATCGGTGTTTGATGGAGAAGACGAGCAAAACATCTGAAGGAAAATCGTTTCACTCCTCAAACTCCACGTCTCATTTCCTGTTGAACCAGGAAGCTGTTTTAGTTTGTGGGAAGGATTTAAGGTCAAAGGTCAACAATACTAAAGATGGATAATATGGCTCCTCCCCACACACACACACACACACACACACACATTCAGGGCACAGCTTGTTCTCACACTGTCGGCCGACCTCCTGATTAAGACTTTATGTAACTGACACAATGTTAGTTTTTTGTGTTTTGGAAAGGGGGCGGGTCATCAATAAAACAGTGGCGGGGGTCAGTGGGTGTGGTGGCGTTCCTTCCTTCCTTCCTTCCGGCCAATCAAGGCTAAGGAATGCTCACCTAGAGCGGCTGTCAGTCAAACTCCTTCCTGGGTTCTAGGTTCTTTGTCTTTTCTGAAGGTGCTCGGGGATCCGGACTGAACCAACTCGACGAGACCCAGTCAAGGTCTGAAAGAGGCTGTTAAACACCGAGACTCGTCAGTTCAGTCTGAACCTGAACATCAGGTGTGAAAGGTTCCTCAGAGCAGAGGAGGTGTTCTGGGTCTGGATCAAACTGAACCTGGTTCTGTTGGTTTGCAGTGAAAACACTTTGTTGGATAGTTTGGACTTTTGGACCAATCACAGGAAGTAGAGGTCAAAGGTAAACGACCTTTCACACCTGATATTTTAGTTCAGAATAATGCATTTTGACAAACGATAATCAAGATTAAAATAGATTTAGTCTAAATTGTGACATTTATCAAAGATGTGTTAAATCTGAGGGATCATGTGGTCACTGACGAACTCTTAATGTACATTTCCTCAAACGACGAGGAGGAGGAGGAAACGTGTCCAATGAGAAGCCTCCCTTCATGTAAACACCAGTGGACACGTACACACTGTATACATTGTTTATGGAGGAAGCCTGAGTGAATGTAAACCTCTAGTGTTGATATAACACACCTTTGTCTGAAGCCTCCTCGTCGGCACGTACGCAGCTCAACACCTGACTCCTCCGACAATCACAGGTCAAACTGGATAGTTTGGACTTTTGGACCAATCACAGGAAGTAGAGGTCAAAGGTAAACAACCTTTCACACCTGATATTTTAGTTCAGACTAAACTGAAAAGTTTGGACCAAACAAGGTGTGAAAGAGTCTGAAAACACAGTGAAGACAAACAGAAGATCCTCCCTCCCCCAAATCATATCTATCATGTCATATCTAAATCTCCCATCCTTGTCTCCTCTTCCTCCTTCTCATGTGTCCTCACCTCCTCTCCTTGCTGTGTGTCCTAGATCCTCATTCCAGGGTGATCCTGAAGTCCAAGAGCTGCAACGACCTGCTGAGCTCCTACATTAACGCCAATTACATACGAGTGGGTATTTACAACATGCTGTTCTCATCAGCTCTTAATGAATCATTGTGAGTTGATAAAAAGGGCCAAACAGAAAAGTATCTGAAAAGTATATGATTGATCTGGTCTAGTATAATTAACGAGATGAAATATTATCGTTGTTAAAGAACAGTTTTTTCTGTGTAGTTGAAGTCTTCTACCTGCTGCCATATATATACATAGTTTTTGTCTTTGTGACAGTCGACTGTTCAGGTCTGTTAACAGCTCAACATAATTTAAACATAATTCTGTTTGTGTCTTTGACTAACTTGGTTATCGTTCCCTACTTCTAATTAATTTTGTTAAATCTCTAAACCAGAGAACGAACACACAACAAACTGACACGATCACCTCACACATCTGGAATGTCGACAGGTTTTTTTTCTTGTGGTTTCCTCGTCAACACAATCCCAGTGAAAGTACAGTGCAGTAAGAGTCTGTAATGTTTCTCTCAGACTCGGGTACAATGGACTTTCTTCCTGTCAGGAAACTCCTCTGAAAGTGTTTAAACTGTCAGAGCACATGGGAGAACACAGGCTGTGTAAACACTTCATCCGACTGTACATGCAAACACTGCAGCAAGTTTAGCACTTCAAGGTCAGCGGGCAGATTTATTACATGAGAGGTGGAGAGACGGACATGAAGCTGATTCTCTGCTTTTACCTTCAGAACCGTAACCTTACACATAAAATATCTAAATGAGCCTGCATCTGCAAAACCAAATAGATATTTTAAAATTATCTCTTGATGTAAATGTTACGCTTTAAAATCCAAAAGGTGTTGTTGTTACTACCCTGTTGACGCTGTAGTGTGATTGGCTCCCACCCCAGGGTTACCTAGGCGACGAGAAGGCGTACATCGCCACTCAGGGTCCCATGGTGAACACGGTAAACGACTTCTGGCAGATGGCGTGGCAGGAGGAGTCGCCCGTCATCGTAATGATCACCAAACTGAAGGAGAAGAACGAGGTAATCAGAGAAAAGTTAAAAAACACCGATAAACAATGTGACCTCAAGAAGAATCATATTTAACTTCACTTCAAAGTTACCAGGATCTTTCCATAAATGGTCCACAGTTTGTCTCTGACTCATTAAAGTCGGCAGGTGCTGCTTTGTGTTTCTCTTTGTAGAAGTGTGTTCTCTATTGGCCGGAGAAGAGGGGGATCTACGGGAAGGTTGAAGTGTTGGTGAACAGCATCAGAGAGTGTGAACACTACACCACTCGCAGCCTCACACTCAAGGTACACGCACTTCAAAAAACCTTCCATTTCTGATACTCCTGTGCAGATAAAGCCTTTCAATTCAAGTTTAAATGTGTGTTTGTGCAGTGTGGGAATCAAACTCGCGTGCTGCAGCATTACTGGTACACATCATGGCCCGACCACAAAACCCCTGATTCAGCAATGCCGCTGCTGCAGTTAATGTCTGATGTAGAGACGGATCGACGGACGGCCGCCGCCATGGGACCAGTTATCGTCCACTGCAGGTATCGTAGAGAGCGAAACCTGCGACACGGTCTTTTCTGCTAAAAGTCAAACATTTAAATTAAGTGCGTCACCTTCTCCTCTGTGCAGTGCTGGGATTGGCCGGACAGGTTGTTTCATTGCTACGACAATCGGCTGTCGACAGCTGCAGTTGGAGGGAGCGGTGGATGTGCTGAGCATCACCTGCCAGCTTCGAGCCGACAGGTGATGCATAATAATGTCCTCACTTTAAAATAGTTTTAAAGTGTTAATGTTTTACAGTATTTAACATCTTTATTTACTATGATTTAAAAAGAACAAAACAATATAAAATATGGAATGTGATATTTTGTATATTGTGGGAATCACCTTTGTGTCCCGACAATGAAGGTGGAAAAACGGGCGTAATGTCCCTGTAATTCCTGGTTCCTGGACCAAGATGTTATAATTATTAACACAAACTAAAACATGGTATCTTGAATAATAAATAGAAATGACATCTTGTACTAAAGAATCGAATCTGTGTCTGCAGAGGTGGTATGATCCAGACAGCTGAGCAGTACGAGTTTGTCCATCACGCTCTGATCCTGTACGAGGCCCGCCTCTCCACAGAAACTGGCCAATGAGATGTCACCACCACAGGACCTGCTGTCACCTTGGAGTTTGCTGACGGAGCAGGTTTTTGTCAGGTACGATCTGAGGTTTGGGTTTTTCTCTGAGAACCAGGGACTCTGGAAGAAGTGTTTGAGTTTGATGGACAACCGATGCGGATGTTGTGGGCGGAGCCTATTCACGGAAAGAGGAAAGGTAGATTTCTGAAAATGGAATGTATCCGATGTTCTTCTTCATGTTCTGTTGGTGAGCGGTTCTTCAGAGGAACCCGAGGAATCTGTCCACTTCACTTCTCTGACTGAGATTGTTTAATTTTTAACTAATTTACCTCTTTTCTGTCACGGAGACTCGATGGTACTTTGTTCAATGAGTTTCTGTGTCTTATAGGATTTCAGAATTATTTTTTAAAGTGTTGTTCTTATATGACAGGCTATTTGAAAATGACTGTTAGCTGTTTGCACCTTGGTTAAGTTACTGTGCCACTGTTGAACCAACCTGTTAGTGACTCCAGCTCGCCTTATGTTCCCCTGTCATCTGGACCCATCGCATTCCCGACACTAACAGGAAACATCTCTTCAACTGAAGGTTTTAAACCAGGCGACTGTATTTTATGGTCAATGTTCAGGTAGGATACCAAAAAGAAAAAGTGCCAGATTCAAATCCTTCTCAAAATACTGGGTCGTACCGAACCACAAACCAAGTAGTTAGCTGTCAGATGACCTGATGTATTTTAAGATGTCTAATTTTAACCATATTTTCACTTTCGATGTCTGAACTATTACATTTGTTTAACTTCTCAGATCATCAAAAGTGAACAAGCCAGTGAAAACAAAAATCGAATGCATTCATTATTTATATTTCTATATTAACGCTACTATATGATATGTTAGCAACTGAGCTGATATGTTAAACCAGACACTGTTCATTATATGAGCCAATACCTGGATTAGCCAATTAACAAACTGAAATCAGAAAAGAACTTTTGCCCAGTGTAAAACAAATATGAATCTATATTTCCACTGCTACTGTCACAAATGGAACTACCTCCATCCAAGCAACACATGCTAAAAGCTAACAAACCAATGCAATGATAAATATGGTCCTGCTAAGCTATAACGATCCGATGGAGGCTCATTAGTAGTTTGACGTTAATCTATATGCTGCTTGCTATGCCAATAAATGAATGCTAACCTTTATGCTCATGCTAACAATAGCATGTAATGTGAATGCATTATTTTGCTAAACCAATCATTTCTCGTATTCTGCTGCTAAACCTGCTTTTAAAACGAGAAGAAATTCTTCTTTACGTTTATTTCTGCACGATTCAGAAAGTGCAGCTCCCATGAGGATTTGACAGCAGCACTCAGAATCAAGGGAACTGTAGTTTTTGGACGCTAACAAAACTGATTAGATCGTATTTATTATTATTATTATTATTATTATGATATCTCCCCCATCATTTAATAAATACCAGTTCAAAACTTAATAAATACATTTACATAAAATGCGAATAACATAAGCTAGCTCAAAAGTAGCATCAGTCACTTTCAGACATTATACATTTAATCCATGATGTTGAATTATCTTCGTATGTTTGAGTCAATGTTAAGTTTTCAGTGAAGGGCCAAATGAATTTTGCCGAGTCGTTCCTGACAGAAGTAATATTTAGAACAACTTGTGCTGCTGGTCTCAGAGTTTACATTATATTATTATATAGATCTATAGTCGCACTGACAATTCCCCTGTTTGAAATATTACTTTAATACCAAAAATGTGAAGCTATATAAGTCACAATGGTGCAATCATCTTGTTGATGTGAAGTTGTAAATTATGTTATCTAGTGAGTTATATCGGTGTATCAAAGTAATAATAACTTTATTTTTATACAGTTTTTACATGTTTTTGATGTGTTAGCAGCTATTAGCCGTTTGTCACCTCACATGAAAGATTGTTCAAACCTCATCATCTCTAAATGATCAACGGAGCTGGAAGGAATTTAATAGCTGATGTTCTCTTTTATTGGAGCCACAAACACAAAGTTATCCCTGTTTGAGCTGTTTTTTCATTAAGAAATATGTTTAAGTTTCTCAAAAGAATCACATTATAGAGCTTAAAGTCAAATACTACATTTTGAAATACATACTTTGACTTTGCTTTAAATTAGTCAAAGTAGGACTCAAAAAGTTCACAAATCCAGACCGTTTACGTTTGTCTGAGTCCACCTGGAACCACATGTCAAAGGGTGAAGTAAATGTTTTATACATCCCATATAATTATATATTTTAGAATTAAAAAGTACTTCCTGAGGTGTTGATTTCATTTAGAGATCTGAGGTTTCTACAGTAATGAACAATATGAACAGACATCTGCTCTCTGTGTGATTAGATAATGTGCAGTACATGTTAAAGTGCTATTAAAACTAATGTGGGCAGTAACTTTACAAACCATGGACCAAACGCGTAGATCTTGCTGCTAAAAGAGCGTCGGGACGACGGACGGACAATACACGAGGATCATTTTGAGGACTCTTGTTTTTTCTATGTACTATTATATTTTTATTTATATATTCACTTGTGATACAATCAAGGGATTTTAGAACCTGTCTGTTCGTCTACATGTTCGACATCAGACCATCGTCAACACACTTTTCACTTGAGTCGGTTCAAGTAGAATAAATTTATAATTTCTAAACGCTCAAACATCGGAACATTACTGTGTGATGGTGAAATGTAATATTCAGTTTGAACTGACTGAAGTGAAAGTGAGTTGAGCCCAACTACACACATTGCCTCTGACGTAGTATTGTGTATGTACAGTAGGTGGTGGTTGATTTCCTGTATTTTATTATTGTCGACTGTTGATGGAGATTAAAGGGACCCTGACATTTTCTATTTTACACAGCTGCTTGAAAAACATGTTCTATATTCACTTGACTTTTACAACATTTAGTTTCTCAGTGTTGCATCCAGCAATATGTGTTTATTAAATTCAAGTCATTTGAAACCGTTTCTATTAAAGAGGCTTTTATTCAGAGTACATCAGGTCACATGGACAAACAAATGTGCAATTTGTTAACAGACAATCCTAAAATTATTATAAAAACTTGAATTGATTAATGTTTCCCAAATTCCTTTTTGTTTTGTTTCTATTTTCCATGTTATTAGAACAAAATTGCAGTAATTTCCAGGAAATAACTGTTTTTAGTTGTTTTAAGGTGTTTTAATTAATGTTCCACACATGTCTGTTGTTATTGGGCTAATGTTCGTTAGCAAGGTAGTTAGCTGATGCTATCTAATAATAATACATGTAAAAGCTTTTTAATTGTTTGCTCAATATCTATGATTAAATACTATTTTTATAGAGATTGTATTGCTACAGTAACTTGTGCCTCTGCAGTGGAATTATTACAACATTGCAGTCAGTGTTCAGACGATTTTAACTTTCTCTCAATAAATCAAACAACCACATTAAAATAAAAATGTTTGAGTCTCTTTAAACTTCTACTTGTGGGCATTAAAGCTCCGTCAGAGAAAACCTGATGCGTATATATGTACGAGCAGTACGTGTTTTTTAATGTATTACTAATCAAATTGAATGTTGTAATAGTCCGGAACATAAGCCACTGAGTAGTGCTGTGACCTATCTACTCTGCATATATACTGTTAACCTGTAATCTGTACATAAAGACACTGGAGCTCCGCCTCTCGTCTGTGACTCTGTTTGTTTTGGTCCAATTGTTGAACACGTTGTTTCTGTTGTTTTGGACCCAAACCAGGAACTAAACCAAACACTATATAAATGTATACATTTTGTTTGTGTTGACAATTGAGGTGACATTTCAGTGGTAGTGGTTTCTTATAGCCACTCTGACCCTGATGAATTGTAAACTCATTATTTTCATTTTTTTGTCCCTAGATTCAGATTAGATTAGTTTTTCTTCCCATGAGTTTCGACGTGTTTTGAGCTGAATCTGCTGTGTTGGCGTGTTCGGGTCAAACAAAGCTTTCGCAGATGACCTCATGATTCTTCATGGTGAAATTGAGAGTTTCAGTTTGTTCCTAGAAACCACAGAATGTGTCGGAGAGCGAGAGTCAGACGGAGAGAGAGAGGAGGGAGCAGGAAGGAAGGAAAGAGGTGGAGATGACTAAATGTAACTCGGACCAACTGAAACAAAAGCAGTGTGGCCTTTAACTTTATAACAGAAGAGTCGACTCCCGTGGGTCAATTTATCAAATTTATCAGCAATAGTTTATTTTAAGAGGAACATTTCTGTTTTTGTTTAGATGAGTCTATTGTAATCTTATTTGTACAGCTTCTTATCCTGAGATAATGAGAATTCATTAACTTTTACAAAACTTTTAAATCTGTGAGTTGAAACAACTTGAATAAAGTTATCAAAAGTGTATTTTAAAATTATTACAGCCAAATGATGAAGTTTATTTCAAGAAGTGAAAGTGAAAGCATCAAATGTCTCAACAACCCAAAATCCAAAGATAAAAAATTAATATCAAACCAAATCCTGACATTTGAGAGGGTGGAACCTCAGAATATCTATAAAACGTCTGACTCATTTTCCAAGTGTCTCGTTTTGTCTAAAATTTAAATATATCGACTTTGTTCGTATTTAAGAGAGAGAGCCAAGAAATCTTGACTTTGGACTTTTGACAAAACAATCGCTTAAAAAGTTACAAATATTTATTCATGATACTCTGCTGCTGTTTTCTGGAGCGTGAAACTTAATGAGCTGTTGTCGTAAAGTTGAGTTCAAGTACTTCAGAAACCAACAGAGCAATTCAATATGGTTCCAAACTAAATTTACACCCGATGCTTCTCGCATCAAGAGAGACGGAGCAAACTTTAAGCTCCACAAAGATCTGGTCTCCGAGGGAATTAATCAAACGCTCTATTTTTAACATATACCTCTGCTGTCAGAGCTGCTAGGTGAGCCGCCATTGTAGTTCAGGCCTATTTATAGCCTCCATCCACAGAGGGTTTGTAGTGGTGCCTCTGAACTGACTCACGGGCTGTTGGCTTGATTGAGGAAGTCCGTTAGTGACTCCCAGCCTCGACACTATGGAGTCTGACCGACAGTAAGACAGACTCGCAGACAGACGGGCAGGAAGAGGGACATTAGACAGGCAGCGAAAAGACAGGAAAGACTGAGTTTGTAGCCTGAGAAGGTTCGAGCCGAGGATGGAGAAGAGACGACAAACGAGAGACACTAAATATCTGGAATTAAATGAAAACTTGAAATAAGGAATTATCTTCGTTAAGAGACGCAGACGGGAGTTGTTTTCTGTTCCTCAAGGATTTGTTCTACGCTGAAGACAAAGGAAAAAGAAGGAAGAGGATATTTGACTAAATCTACCTTTTACCCAGTGAATGTAAACTTTCATCTTCTACCTCAGCCTCAGGATTATGGTGGCGTTTGCTCGCTCTGACCATCTGAAGGACGATCAAAATGCTGAAATGTAAAGTTGATAGATTTCTCTGCTGCCTGTGTTTCACCTCACTGCTGCTGCTCCAGGTCAGTTTGACTTTCACACATCTGTGGTCAGATAACCAATGACTCCAGTGTCTCTAATGAAACATCACGTTGTCTATTTGTGCAACTTGTGGTGAGAAAATGTGATTAAAGCTGCTTTTTAGACCTGGAAACATTTTTAATACTACTGTAGTTGATATTTTTACAAGGAAAATGTATTAGGGATGTAACTAACCAATATTGTTCATTATATATTTATTCTCTATCTTATTTCTCAGTTATTTTGTCTTTTAAAAGTGAAGAATCGGTCAAAGGGGAAATTTTCCCAAAGCTCATAAAACAAAATCTTAAGTTTTACAATCAGCTTTGACAAAGAAAAATATAAAATTGTTGCATTTGACGAGTTTGACAAACGATTGTTTTGAATTTGTCCAAAATGATTATGAGAAGTTATAAGTTTTACATCTTTTGTTGGAGTTAGCATGAGGCTAGCAGTTCCCATCTGCTTCTAGTCTCTGTGCTAAGCTAAACAGAAACTGAATGGATCTCTGTTTTAGTGTTTTCATATAATATTTAATACATTTAAAATTATAATTAGGATCAATATAACTCGGGGTTCAAACCTTAGCCCCCGTGTATGTTTAACTGATGTTCATACACTGTTGTTCTTCTCTTCCTCGGTTTATCTGCTGCATTGTCGTCTCTGAACTCCACGAACTTTATTATCAGTGACAGATTATTACATTTTCTCTTCTGCTTCCTGGTGTTAAAGGTCCCGGAGCTCAGAGCATCTGTCAGCGACTGTATTATCACACTGTACATGCAGCAGGTCACAGGTCAAAGCCAAACGCTGATGAAAACACGCACACTTTAAATATCTGCAGCTTATTAACTGACACATGTCGATGTCTTTATCGTCAATGCCCACAGACAAGTAGACAAAATACAGTCTAATAATAATAAGTAATAAATACACTTTATAAGCAAGTTTCAAAAAACAGGTTCACAAAGTGTTTTACAGACAAAACAGAAAATACATTCAGTGCAATTTAAATCCAGTTCAAAGTGAAAGATCCTGTGATGAAGTGCACTGTGGATGTTTCTGGAGGGCGGAGGAGCTTTAACGACTTCAGGGCTTCCAGAAACTTATTCTAACAATAGGATCAAAGTTCTACTCCACCCAAAGTCTGGAGTTCAGACACCAGACGCTGGCCTCCTGTCGACTTGAAGGTGCAGGAGTTGTGTTGTTTCCTCGATGGAGAACAAAAGAAAAGAGAGACTGTCAGTTAAATGTCTAGTGAAGCTTCTCTTTACACATCAAATAATCAGAAGTTTTCCTTCCTGTTCATAGTTGAATTATGTATCTAAAGTTTGATTTAATGTCTTGATGTTGCTGGTGTCTCTTCTCTCAGGATGTGATCAGAGCAGCTCCCACAGACGACCAGTCTCCATGTAACATCTCTGTATCTGAACCAGTGTCCAGCCTGGACTCCATATCACTGACTGTTAACACATCTGGATGGAACTGCTCCTTCCTCCTGACGTCTCCTGACGCCGGAGGAGACCCCGGCGAGTGTCGAAGGAGAGAACACGAGCAGTTACAGACTAATGACACTGGAGCTGGTGGACGAGGAGAAGCGGAGGACAAGGTGGAGGAGGTGGGATCTAACTATCTGGGGACCAATCAGCTCGCAGATGGTGGGAACGAGACCGTGGAAGATGTTTTCACCTGTGTGATGGATCACCTGGAGCCTGGGACGGCCTATCAGCTGCAGGTTCGCTCCCAGAGAGACGAGCAGACGGCAAACGTCACGGTGCACACGAGTGAGTCCTGAATCTGCTTCTACTCAAACCACCTCGGCTCAGGGTCCACAACACTCTGAGCTTTCAGCTGCGTCACACAGTCTTCATGCTGTTTCCTCCTCACAAGGTCAACAGAGGTCATACCTTCAGTCGCCTGCAGCAAATCACCCTCATTAACATCAGTCCTTTAAACAGGGGTTTCATCACGGTTCATGAATTATTCTCCGAGTCGAACATCCTCTCACAAGGTTAAAGAAAGAGATCAACGATTTCATGGGTTCTTCCCTGACCCACCGCATCCTTCGACCATATCAGACGTTTATTAATTAGTCAAATTATTTAGAATTTGTCAATAAATGTTGAACATTTTATGCCTAAAATTTTAGTCCAAAGTTTGGACTAAAAGTACAGAACCTTGTGTTTTCACTCTTCAGTCACTTTGTCCTGTTCGGATGAAACACGTGGTGATGTTCGATTCTTCACTCGTTCATCGTTCAGAATCATTTCTGGCTTATAGAATATTTTCCTTCAGGTTTAACCGATAATATTATTCGTGGCTCTGTTCCACTTGGGATTCAGAGTGAGCCAACACACAGCAGCAGTAATGTAAAGGGAACTGTTCCATTAACAATGTTATCAGTTACACCTTCATTTGACTCACATGGCAGCGGCAGTGAGGCGAAGCCAGACAGGAAGTAACCAAGTGTATTTACACAAGTCTTTTAGCGTCTTGTACGTTTATATTATTGGATGGTATGTCTGTCACAGTCAGTACTGCCCCACTCATTCCACTGCATTTAC
>NC_047173.1:17623622-17646122 GCF_009819705.1 Hippoglossus hippoglossus
CAAACAACTGAAAACATTACAAATCCTTCTGTGCATAAGTATATTTTTTACTTTCATTTGATCTTATTTATTGTTTGTAAATCTGTTGTTAAATAATTAATGCAAAACAAGTGTAACTTATCTTTTTCTTTCTTTCAGCCCCATCATCCGTCACCGAGGTAACCGTTGCTAACGGCGGCAGGTCTGACACTCTGCAGGTGTCATGGCGTCTGGCGCTGGGCATGGTGGACAGTTACCTGGTCCATCTTCAGGACGGGAGGAGAACCGTCCACACGCTCGCCGTGTCGCGCTCCTCGCCGCCCGAGTGCTCCTTCAGCTCGCTGGTTGCCGGGCGACTGTACACGGTGGACATCATAACGAGGAGCGGCGGCCTGCAGAACGCCACCATGGTTAAAGCACGAACACGTAAAGAGCAATAACATTTACTCATATTTTACATTTACATTATATTATGTTTATATTTGACATATTTGAGTTACAGTTAAACAAAGAAAAGACTCACACATCCTGTAGTTATGATGGAAATAATATGAATTATTATTAAATGTCTGAATGTTTTATTTTTAATAAAATCATTCTTGGTATTTTATTGAGTTTTCTTGTTTGTTGCAGAACCTGCGACTGTTCAGAACCCGACAGCTGTTCACTCTGCAAGAGACGATTTCCTCAAGGTGCGTTAGTCAACACTGATTATTGTATTAGTTCAATATTATTATATAAGTTACATATTACACAACTATCATTTATAATGATCCATCAACAAACAATAATATTCAAATACAACCACGCAGACATACAGACAAATAATTAGAATTAATTAGCTACATGTAAAGTGTATTTGTTAAACAGTGATATGTTCTATAACAGAGCTGCTGTGTTGTGTTCAGGTGTACTGGCGTCACGCAGCAGGAGATCTGGATCGCTACGTGGTTCTGATCCGGTACAACCACAGCGTCCTGCAGAACAAGAGCGTCTCCGCCGGACACAACGAGTGCGTCTTCTCGTCCCTGACGCCGGGGAGACTCTACACCGTCACCGTGGAAACCTGGAGCGGGAGCTACGTCAGCAGCGTCTCCACTGACGGACGAACCTGTGAGTCACAAACCAGGGAAACAAACTATAATAAATTAAAATATAACTCGTGTGTTCGTTTATTTGTATTTTTATTGAGGATTTCGAGCAAACATCTGTTTTTCTTCAGTTCCAGCAGCTGTTGGAAATCTGTCGCTAGGCGACGCGGGAACAGGTGATCTGACTGTCACCTGGAGCCCCGCCCCCGGAGACGTGGACCATTATGAGGTGCGAATAAGTAAAGAAGATATTTTCTCACTGTTATTATTGAGGCATTTCAGCCTCTAGGGGGCGCTAGTGAGTCTGCACGGTTTCGATATTGTTCTTAAATCCTAACACTACTTGTCTCCAGGTCACTCTGCTCTTCAATGACACCCGGGTTTTCCCTCCGGTGACGTTGGGCAGTGACGTGCGGCGCCACCAGCTGACCTCTCTGACCCCCGGGCGTCTCTATAAGATGGTGGTGTCCACGTTCAGCGGACCGAACCAGAGAGCCCAGTTCATCGAGGGACGGACAGGTAGGACTACTCTGCACATTCATGTTTCACTTCTGTCTTCATGAATCCTGACTCCTCTCCTCCTCCTCTCGTCCTCCAGTTCCCAGTCCGGTGGGAAACCTCCACTTGACTCCTCGCCCTGGACTGAAGGACTCTGTCGGGGGACTCCTGGTCTCCTGGACTCCCGGAGACGGAGACATGGACATGTACATCGTCTCCCTGTCAACTACGGTCAGTCCATGAATTCAGATTTCATTTAAATAGAATAAAACAATTAATGGACAAACTGGTGCATTGATCTAAATTATTAGATGATGTGTCATTTGTATGTAACTTTATTTAACCACATACATGAACATAAACAAAGAGGTTGAACAACATAGAAATACATAAATCTGAAATAAACGTCTGGTTTGTGAATTAATTTAAATCTTTCTACTTGTCCTCAGGATGGCGTCCTTATGGAGACGCGTCCCGTCCCCAAACACGTCACCTCGCTGGACTTCCTGGACCTGGTCCCAGGCCACGCCTACACCATCACCGTCCAATCACTGAGCGGGAAGTTGAGCAACACCAAGTCAGCCTCTGGCAGGACGGGTACGACTGATCGGCCGATGGTTCGCTGGATTCTGATTTGTTAATAACGTGTTAATATTCATCATTGTGTGTGTTCACGCTGCTCCAGCTCCAGCCAGTGTCACGGCCCTGCAGGCGGACAACGACCACACCACCCACAGCCTCACCGTCACCTGGGAGAGGCCGGTGGGCGTGTACGACGGCTACAGCCTGCAGCTACTGGACGAGGCCGGCGTCGTCGTGGCCAACCGGTCGGTGCCTGTGGCGAGTCGAAGCGAGCGGCTGGAGGGTCTGACCTCAGGGAGGCGCTATGGCGTGAGGCTGGTGACGCTGAGCGGCGGCGTCCCGTCTCTGGAGGCCACAGCAGAGGGACAAACACGTGAGACACTATGTTACCAAACTCAACACGTTGTTTCTCACATGTCAACTCGTCAGGTTTCATGTCTGATGGACGACATGAAAGTGTCTTGATCGCCCCCTGGTGGTTGGCTGGAACCCCCCCCCCCCCCCCCCATACATTTTCCATAGTCATTGCTGTCTTAGTCTTTGTCTCTTTGTGTTTCCAGTCCAGTCGTGTCAGGATGATTTATAAAGTAACGCAGGCAGAGAGATGGATGATAAAAGTGTTTTAGGTCAAAGTGACTTTATACAAAAAAGGGCAGGAAAGAAAACTGAGTCGAAAGTGAAACTTAAGGATCGTGTTCATTTCAGACTTTCACATTTGTCTCGACAGTATGTTGTTTATTTCATATTTCATATTTTACCTTCCTTTAACTGATGTTTCCCATCAGCCCCAGACATTCTCAGGCTAAATGTAACGGCTCAAACTAATTATTGTAATATACAAATGTGTTGTGTATAATCATGTGTGTTGCGCCTCCATGTTTGTCTCCGTCTACTTAAAGACTTTCTTTGTCCGTCCTCCAGGTCCGGCTGCCGTCAGTAATCTGACCGTCACCTCGGCCAACACCTCCTCGCTCTCCTTCACCTGGCGTCCCTCAGACGGACACGTGGAAATCTACGACCTGTCTCTGTACAGCGTCCCGGAGGCAACAGCCAATCACAGACAGGATGCTGCAGGGAGACGGAAGGGGAATACTCAGGTGGGAGGAGCTAGATTGTTAAATGTTTTACCACCTCTCCGCTCCAGTGACACCTAGTGGCTGGAGGCATTAAGGTTTTCAGGTTCTCCGGCTGTTCCGTTCTTGTGAACACGATATCTCAGAACACCTCGAGGAATTATTTTTAAATTCAGCACAAATGTTCAGTTGGACTCAGATGAAATGGTGGGTTTGACGTCAAAGGTCAAAGGTCACTGTGACCTCTACTGCACTTGTGGTATTTGCTGATTCCACTTTAACCAAAGATTCCTCTTATTCTTTATTGTATGTAACAGAAACGTACGATTTCCACCATGTGTGTGTCCCTCTCACCGGTTCAGTATCTGTTATATTCTGTGTGTTCTGGTCGTGGTCCCAGTTTAACCACAGCCGCAGACTGAGAGACGTGTTGTGTTCAGGGTGCCGGTGAACTGGTGGACCTGCAGAAAGTCGGCTCGGCTGCAGACAGCTGTGTTTTCTCTGGACTCGCAGCAGGAAGTTTGTACCGACTGCAGGTGGTGAGCTGGAGCAGAACAATGAGCAGCGACTCGTCTGTACTCGCCAGAACTGGTCAGTCAATTATTACTGTTGATATTTAAAGTACAGATTGTTACAGTGTAAAACCTTCTATTTGTCTACCCTTTAATTTCCATCACATTCTTCTCTGCCCTCCTCTTTCGTTGTTGTCCTCTTCTTCTTCTGCTTCATCTTCATCTCCTCGTCTTTCTCACCTTCGTCCTCGTCGTCCTCCACAGTCCCGTCCCAGGTTTCGTCTCTCCAGGTTCAGAGTTCAGGACGGACGGACAGACTGACGGTCAGCTGGCAGCACGCTGAGGGAAGCTGGAGCAGCTTCCAGGTGAACTTTCTTTACTTAGTAATATCTTAGATTAAAAAAAATACTATAAATTATACATTTGGTGCATTGCTCTATTTCTCTGTCATTGTTTTCAGATAAGATTGACAGTTTTAATTGTAATAAAATCAAACCTGAGCACAGTGGCTAACGTAGCCTCGCTGCAGAGTCTTTAGTGTTCAGTTGTCTTCGTGTGGTTTCAGGTCGTCCTGTACGATGTCTCCGGAGCCGCTCTGGGTGCTCAGACGCTGGGGGCGGAGCACACGAGTCACATGTTCCCAGGGCTGATCCCTGGTAGGCTGTACCGCGCTGAGGTCATCACGCACAGCGGGGAACTGACCAATAACGTCTCAGCCTTTGGACGCACGTGTAAGTTGAGCAAAAACAAAAGAGTCAGTGTTTTTAATATTAATAATACTTATTTGCGGTGATCATTTTTGTATTGTCTCGTTCCAGCTCCACTGCCACCCGACCACCTGTCCGTCAAACAAGGCGCGACCAATGAGACTGTAGAGCTGTCGTGGTTTGGTCCCGCCTCTGGGGACTACGATAACTTCAGCCTTCAGTGGACTCCTCCCGATCACCTGTCAATCACACACACCCACCTGACAGGGTGCGTGGTGGGCGGGATGTTTCCAGGGCGACAGTACAACTTCACCGTGACGACCGTGAGCGGGGGCGGGGCCAGGGGCGGGCTCACAGCCAGGAGCCAGCCTATCCAGAGGAGCGTCAGAACAAGTAGGCGTTGACTTTTTTAATCGTTTTGAACTTGAGGAAACGAGGTGTTTATTTATTTTTTATAAAGTTTCATCTCAAGCTGCTGAGTCCATCTTTTCCCCACAAGGTGGCAGCGCAGCAAAGGGTTTGAATCTGAAACCAGATCAGACTCTGGAATCTTTAATCACAACTTCCTTAATAAAGCCTCTGAATCATTTAATAATGATTTTCAATTACTTCACTCTAATATTACTTGTAATAATACGCAGTAATGAGTGTAACCAAATGAGTAGTTTATAAAAAGAAGAGGTTTAAATACTCAACATTTATCTTTTTATTTTCATCCTGAGATCAGATTTTATCTTCACTTGTCTCTGAGGATGAAACATATTTTCTTCTTTCTCGTTTCTCGTCAACATTTATCTTCACTACAAGAGACGTGTTTTTATCGTCTGATCAGAACAAATCACCAGGAACGTAATCTTTAATAAAACCCGACTCATCACTCCGATGCTCCGAGCTCCTTGTTTGAATAAATGCTTTGACCTTCATGTGGAAATAACAATAAAAATAAAGACGTGACTCGGCTGCATGTAAAATATAGAAATGAAAAATGAATAATGTTTATACTGGAAATTAATTGGATTAACTCTTCCTCTCTTCTTCCCTCGTCTCCTGTCTTCCTCTTTTCCTCTTCCACATCTCTCTTATCTTTCCTCCTCTGCTTCTTCCTCCTCTTTTCTCTCCTCCCCTCCTCATCTCCTTTCCTCTCTTCCTCTGTCTTCCCCTCTTCAATTTCCTCACCCTCCGTTCCATTCTTTACTCTCTCCTCCTGTTTTCCTTTCCCTCTCCTTTCCCTCATCTCTTATCTCTTCCTCCTCCTCTTTCCTCTCTTTTCCACCTCTCTTCTTCTCTCCTCCCCTCTTCCCTTTCCTCCTCCTTTTTCCTTCCTCTTTTATCTCCTCTTCTCCCCTCTTCACCTCCTTTGTCTCCTCCTCTTCTTTCCTCCTCCTCCTCCTCCTCCTCGTCTTTCCTCCTCCCTCTCCCCCTCCAGGTCCATATCCTCTCAGGTCCATCCACTGCTTCCCTCTCTCGTCCTCCTCGCTCTCCTGCTCCTGGTCACCTCCTCTCTCTGACTTCGACTCCTACGAGGTCGAGTGTCGTTGTCAGGACAACGGGGAGCTGACCTCGGCTCTGAGGCTGGATGAGGGCGTCACCGCGGTAACGCTGGACCACCTGGAGGCGTACAGGAAGTACTCAGTGACGGTCAGAGTGTCGTCAGCCGCACACACGAGTCTGCCAGTAACACACACCACTGTCACCATGATAGACCGTGAGTTGATGTATAACACACACACACACACACACACACACACACACACACACACACACACACACACACACACACACACTCAGTCCTCTCGGTGCAGTAGAGGATTCTGATGTTTAAATAAAACCTCTGTTTAAATAGAACTGGTCACTAGAGACACAGAGAACATCCAGATCTGATTTATTTATGAATTAAACTCTTCTTTTAAATACATTTGTTCTCATGAGGTCATGAAGCTGTCACTCAACATGATGACAGGTCGTCATAAGTCTGACATGAACATGAACACGTTCAATTTCTTTAAACCTTAAGTTTCACTTTCCTGCTCCTTTTACTGTGACCTGAAACACTCTGAAACTTGTTCTTCTCTTTTGCTTCTTCCTCCTTTATCATCCCTCTCTCCTCTCCGCCTCCCTCTCTCCTCTCCGCCTCCCTCTCTCTTCTCCACCTCTCTCCTCTCCACCTCCCTCTCTCCTCTCCACCTCCCTCTCTCCTCTCCACCTCCCTCTCTCCTCTCCACCTCCCTCTCTCCTCTCCGCCTCCCTCTCTCCTCTTCACCTCTCTCCTCTCCGCCTCCCTCTCTCTTCTCCGCCTCCCTCTCTCTTCTCCACCTCTCTCCTCTCCGCCTCCCTCTCTCCTCTCCGCCTCCCTCTCTCCTCTCCGCCTCCCTCTCTCTTCTCCGCCTCCCTCTCTCCTCTCCACCTCCCTCTCTCTTCTCCACCTCCCTCTCTCCTCTCCACCTCCCTCTCTCCTCTCCGCCTCCCTCTCTCCTCTCCACCTCCCTCTCTCCTCTCCACCTCCCTCTCTCCTCTCCGCCTCCCTCTCTCCTCTCCACCTCCCTCTCTCTTCTCCGCCTCCCTCTCTCCTCTCCACCTCCCTCTCTCCTCTCCACCTCTCTCTCCTCTCCACCTCCCTCTCTCCTCTCCACCTCCCTCTCTCCTCTCCGCCTCCCTCTCTCCTCTTCACCTCTCTCCTCTCCACCTCCCTCTCTCTTCTCCACCTCTCTCTCCTCTCCACCTCCCTCTCTCCTCTCCACCTCCCTCTCTCCTCTCCACCTCCCTCTCTCCTCTCTGCCTCCCTCTCTCCTCTCTGCCTCCCTCTCTCCTCTCTGCCTCCCTCTCTCTCCTCTCCACCTCCCTCTCTCCTCTTCACCTCTCTCTCTCCTCTCTGCCTCCCTCTCTCCTCTCTGCCTCCCTCTCTGCCTCCCTCTCTCCTCTCTGCCTCCCTCTCTCTCCTCTCCACCTCCCTCTCTCCTCTTCACCTCTCTCTCTCCTCTCTGCCTCCCTCTCTCCTCTCTGCCTCCCTCTCTGCCTCCCTCTCTCCTCTCCACCTCCCTCTCTCCTCTCTGCCTGTGTTACTTTATAAATCATCCTGACACGACTGAACTGGAAACAGAAAGACAAAAAAAGAAAAGCCACAACTCTGGCAAAGAATTATATTTAATCTCTCAAACTAAAAACAGCAACAACCAATCGGTTTCCTTCCAGGTCCTCCAGTCCCGCCCCCCAGCGTGCGTGTCGGCGAGAGATCGAAGGTCACGTCGTCCTCCATCTTGTTTCGCTTCAACTGCTCCTGGTTCAGCGACGCCAACGGAGCCGTCCGATACTTCGCTGTGGTCGTGGCCGAGTCTGACGGTAAAACAACCAAACGTTTAAATTTAGACCAGAGAGTTTTAGGTTTAACACCAAACAACCAATCAAGTTCAAGTTTATTTTCTGTCTCTTCAGCCCCCGAGCTCCTGCAGCCGGAGCAGCGCCACCCTCTGCCCTCGTACCGCGACTACACCAGCAACTCATCCGTCAGAGCCTATCAGACCGCCTACTTCCCCAGCCGCTGCCCGCAGGATGCAGAGACCTCTGCTGGACAGGTACGGTAATACCACACGAGTTTCTGCACGTTGTGATTTCTACGTCTTCAGAGTCGCACTGATTGATGGTTATTGATCAGGTGGTGGAGATAAACCTGGGGGCGGGGGGGGACCGACTGGGCGGGGCCTGTGACCATTACCATGACGACGACCTCTACCTGAGTGACAGCTACGGCGGCTTCTGTGACGGACCGCTGAAAGCAAAAACATCCTACAGGTACACAACACAAAGAAATCCTGCCAAGTGTTGGTGAGCAAGGCAGCTTCCACTTGTAATGACTGTGTGTGTGTTTGTTTTCAGGCTGAGTGTTCGAGCCTTCACGAAACTGTTTGATGAAAACCACAGCGAGTTTCCTGAGCCGCTCTTCACAGACACCTACCTGTCGACGCCGCTCAGGACGCACGCAGGTGAGACACACACACACACACACACACACACACACACACACACACAGAGACACACACACACACACACACACACACACACAGAGACACACACACACACACACACACACACACACACACACACACACACACACACACACACACACACACACACACAGAGACACACACACACACACACACACACACACACACACAGAGACACACACACACACACACACACACACACACACACACACACAGAGACACACACACACGCACACACACACACACACACTTGTCATTACGTATTTCAAGAGACCCTCCTTCACTGAAGTGTTCCATCAGCTCTTCATTAGAAACGTGTTCATCAGCTCGTCACTGATTCATCAGACAAACTGATTAAACCCAGCTGTGATGTCACCATTAATTTGAAATGATTGAAAACCGTCTTCATTTATCAGAAAGATTATTGTAATTTTGGTCATTTTTCCTTCAACGTTTATCGTTTATAATCGTTCAGATGTAAAATGGTTTATATTAAGTATCAGATTAATTCTTTGTGTGTCTTTATCCCCTCAGCTCTCGTGTCTACGCACAGTAAGTGTATTAACGTGTGTGTGTTGTTGCGTGTCAGAGCCTCTAGGTGGTGTGGTGGAGGGTTTGAGTGCTGGGATGTTTCTGATCGGGATGATGGTGGCCGTCGTCTCTCTGCTGGTTTACAGACAGCGGCTGCGCAAAGTGTGAGTGGGAACATGTATTTGTTACATTTTGTAAAACCACTAATAAAACTTGGATCCAGTTGACTTGTGGTTAGAATTCAGTTTTATTATTGCAGATGTGCTAATAGGCATCCAGCGAATCTGTCGGAGAGTGTGCTGTAATTCCCAGTTGTGCCACTAGGTGCCTCTCACCGCTAACTGCTAACATTCAGGACCAATGATCGTCTGATTTAATGTGGTTTGAAAACAAATCTGTGATGACTAAAATCGTACCAATCGCTCGATTTGGTAATTTGTGAAAAGATGAACATGTTATCTTAATAAACCACATCGCACTGAGTGTAAACATGTCAGTTGTGTTGTCTTCGTACTTAAAGCCTCAGATGTTAAACACAACGTTTACACAGACCTCAACCTTCTGTGTTCAGATGGTTTCATGCTGGTTCTTGAGCTGTGATGTGAACTAAATGAAACCTATCAGCCTCCATTGGGTTGGACACTAAGTGTGTGTGTGTGTGTGTGTGTGTGTGTGTGTGTGTGTGTGTGTGTGCGTGTGCGTGTGCGTGTGCAGGGCTGTGCAGGAGAACCCGGTGGTGAGGATGAGCATGTGGAAAGAGGTTCCAGCTGCAGGCATGTATATGGGAGTCAGGAGGTAAGTGTGTGTGTGTGTCTGTGTGTGTCTGTGTGTGTCTGTGTGTGTGTGTGATCTATAATTATCTATCCTCAGTGTGAGAGATTAGTTTCCAATAACTCCTACGTCCAATATGTGAGAGTGTGAAGTATTAGTTTCCAATAAAGTTCTCGCTCAGTCAGATTAATTCATCATGCACCGTCCACAGCAGCTGTTAATTACTGAGTGTGTAGGTGTGTGTAGGTGTGTGTATATGTACACACACACAGTCACAATAGAATGTCCCCTTTCTTATTAATGACTGCCACTGTTTAGTATCATGTTAATAACTCCATCAACTACATGAATGTTAATCTTTGAAAGTGATTTAATGATCTAATAACGAGTCGTCTTGTTTCTTCTGCTGCAGCAATCGTCGAGTCACCAGGTGAGAATCTCTCCGTTCGGATGTTAATCAGAAATCAAACCCGTGTTCTAATGACGAACCTCTGTCTGTGTGCTCAGTCCCGTCAAGGCCTGCCACTTCGAGTCTCATCTCACCAAACTCCAGGCCGACTCCAACTACCTGCTGTCTGAGGAGTTCGAGGTAACAACATCTGAGCTCATGGCAGTAAAAAGCACTAAAATCAATATTTGCTCATGGAGGCTAAATAAAGTTGGTTACCATGGCGCTGGAGTATTGACGTCACGTGACCAAACAGCCTAGAATAAACTGAACATAAGTTTCCACAGAGATATAAGTTCATGTTTAATCAGGATCTGATCCTGTTTCCCTGACGACCGCTGAGTTCCAGTGTGGATTTAATTAAATCTCCTCGTTATCCCGGTAACAGAAGTTAATAGGTCAGTGAATGATGAAGTGTGGAAAACAAGGAGCAGTCGAATTATTCATCATCTTTGGACATTTTGGATAATTCCTTATATTTTAGATCAGATAAGTGATGATCTAAAATAATAAATCAAAAGTTCAACCTGCTGGTGAAGCTCAGTAATGCATCTACCAGCGATAAGATGAATAAGACGTGAGGAATCTACTAACATTAAAAAACACAAACTTTATTACTTTTCAGTATAGCTAGTAAATATTCATTTAAGTGTGAATGATGTTGTGTGTTCAGGATCTGAAGGATGTGGGTCGGAACCAAACCATGGACGTGGCCCGGCTGCCAGAGAACAGAGGAAAGAACCGATACAACAACATCCTGCCATGTGAGTCGTAGATCACAGCCCCTGAGCTGCTGTCGGCTCGAACTGTGAGGAGGACAGAAAGATGGTCCCTGTGAAAATACTTATCATGATATCGGTAATATCTTTAATTAACAAGACATCAGCTGTTCCCATGGCAACACAAAAATAAACATTATATACTTATTGGATGATAACTTTGCAGTAAATAGAGTAAAACAACAACAACAGTTTACGTAAAGAGATAAACTGAATTATTATAATCACAAACTGCTCTTTACTAATAAGTGATGGAGACTTTTTGGATGAAGTTTCTTTTCTGAGAGAAATGAGCTGTACTGAAAATCAAAGATTATTCTCATTGAGCAACCTGACGTTTATCTTCTTCATTATTTAAATACGTTTTTGTCAATAAAATGTAATAAATATTATATTATTTATCATTTGTCCGACAAATAGTCAAACATTTTAAATATATTTATTGTCATGTACAAAGAAATGAGTCATATCATCACATCACAGAAGCTGGAGCCTGAAAATAGTTTGTTTGTTTGACTAATAAATGAATCAACTAATAAAGCGATTCATGGATATGTCAGCTTCAAAGTTCAAGTTTAATGATGTTTCAACATCTGTGTGTGTGTGTGTGTGTGTGTGTGAGTGTGAGTGTGTGTGTGTGTGTGTCAGTATCAGTTTAAATAAAGTAATTAAGCTGCAGTCAATTGTAACTGCAGCCAATTTTCTATATGAACACAAAAACATGATTTGTGACTCGAGGTGAAACATTTTCTACAACATCTCTATAATTAACTGACACACACACACACACACACACACACACACACACACACACACACACACACACACACGAGCGGTCGTTGTTTCTCCTTCACTTTGTTCTGAGTCACGGCTGAATCTCTGAAAAGATCCTCAGAAAACAACCTGAATGTGATCTGATGTGGTGACTTGAGTTTAACGTGCTTCTCTAAAAGTAAAAGCTCTCTGACCCTGAACCAGCAGATCCACTGAGCCCAGTCCAGAGGTGGAAACCAGTAGATCAGTGGTGTTGAAATGAGCAGTAACATGTTCATGTTGTTTCCTTTGTTTAGATGATTCTACCAGAGTAAAGTTGTCGTACCTGGAGGACGACCCCTGCTCCGACTACATCAACGCCAGCTACATACCTGTAAGTACACACACACGTGCACATGTTAACAACGTACACACTTTAACACAGTGTACTGACCTGTGTGTGTGTGTGTGTGTGTGTGTGTGTGTGTGTGTGTGTGTGTGTGTGTGTGTGTGTGTGTGTGTGTGTGTGTGTGTGTGTGTGTGTGTGTGTGTGTGTGTGTGTGTGTGTGTGTGTGTGCAGGGTAACAACTACCGCAGGGAGTACATCGCCACTCAGGGCCCGCTGCCCGGCACCAAAGATGACTTCTGGCGGATGGTGTGGGAGCATGGCGTCTACAACGTTGTCATGGTGACGCAGTGTGTGGAGAAAGGACGAGTGAGTCATAGTCAAATATTTGTATTGCCCTGTTGATGGTGGAACCTTCTAAAATATAGAGTAGATGTAATATAGAAATGTTTCACTTGTACAAACCTTGAACTCAGTGAAGAGGTGAGTCGAGTTCAGCTCCGACAGCAGAGAAGCTTATCTAAAGAATGTCCTCTGACTCCATCAGTGTGAAACCCCAGAGGTCCAACGCGTGACTCTAACCCTGTGACCCTGTGTCTCCAGGTGAAGTGTGATCAGTACTGGCCGGAAGACAGAGAACCTCTGTACTACGGCGAGCTGGTCATTCAGATGCTGTCGGAGTCCGTGCTGCCGGAGTGGACCATCAGAGAGTTCAAGATCACCTCGGTAACAACCTGCTTCCTGCTCTGCTTCCTGCTCTGCTTCCTCCTCTGCTTCCTGCTCTGCTTCCTCCTCTGCTTCCTCCTCTGCTTCCTGCTCTGCTTCCTCCTCTGCTTCCTCCTCTGCTTCCTGCTCTGCTTCTTCCTCTGCTTCCTGCTCTGCTTCCTGCTCTGCTTCCTCCTCTGCTTCCTCCTCTGCTTCCTGCTCTGCTTCTTCCTCTGCTTCCTCCTCTGCTTCCTGCTCTGCTTCCTCCTCTGCTTCCTGCTCTGCTTCCTCCTCTGCTTCCTGCTCTGCTTCCTCCTCTGCTTCCTGCTCTGCTTCCTCCTCTGCTTCCTCCTCTGCTTCCTGCTCTGCTTCCTCCTCTGCTTCCTGCTCTGCTTCCTGCTCTGCTTCCTCCTCTGCTTCCTGCTCTGCTTCCTCCTCTGCTTCCTCCTCACATGTGACTGACGTGTAATAATCAGTACATCCTGTGTGTTTCAGGAGAGCAGTTACCCTCGGGTGCTGCGTCACTTCCACTACACGGTGTGGCCCGACCACGGCGTCCCGGAGAGCACCCAGTCCCTGATCCAGTTCGTCAGGACGGTCCGGGACTACGTGGACCGGTCGCCCAGCAGCGGAGCCACCGTCGTGCACTGCAGGTCCAGGTTTCATTTAGTTGAATCAACACAAACTGAACATTACACATTAAGAAGAAATAACAATACATGTCTTATTGTTTTTCTGTTTTCAGAAAATGAATTGTTTTGGACTTTAAGTTTAACAGTGGACTCTGTTGTGTGTGTGTGTCTGTCTGTGTGTGTGTGTGTCTGTGTGTGTGTGTGTGTGTGTGTAGTGCTGGTGTTGGACGCACTGGGACCTTCATCGCACTGGACCGGGCTCTGCAGCAGCTGGACTCTAAAGGAACCATCGACCTGTACGGCTGCGTGTTCGACCTCCGGCTGCACCGTCAGCACATGGTCCAAACCGAGGTACCGGCTGGACACTCACATCAGCACATGTCGGATTAAACTCGGCTCAAAGCAACAACACAGACCGGAAAATACCTGAGTCTCATTTTAAACAAGAGAAAAGAGTCATTTGGTGTCAAATCTACAGATTTTAGAAAACTGTCTTCTACCCAAACTCAAAAAGTGGGTGTGGCCTTGATAAACAAGTGGTAGTTCCATACAAAGAGATTATCATCACATATTCAACATGTGGAGTCAAACAGGTTTAAGAGTTCACGAGTTAATAATCATTATTAAACTGTATCTGTGACGTTGCAGTGCCAGTATTCCTTCCTGCACCAGTGTGTACGGGACGTCCTGAGAGCCAGGAAGCTCCGCAGCGAGCAGGAGAACCCTCTGTACCCCATCTACGAGAACTTCAACCCCGAGTACTGTCGCGGTGAGAAGCACAGACAACACGAGGACACGTCAGCTTTACAATCTTTAAACCACCAAGTACAGAGAGGGACTGATTCCAGACCTGCTGCTGCCAATCAATAACGTTTTGAGTTGTATGTATCATTATGTTAAATCATGGATGTTCACTATCATAGCTGGAGGCAGACGTTTGGGTTTATTAGATATTTTGGGATTTGTGAAATGAAAACTAAATAAAAGTCCTTTAAATTCTCATTACTATTAATACAATTTCATGAAATAAAAAAGTTAAACATTTAATTTAGTCTAGAATTCAGTATTTTGACATTTCTCCATATAAATCATTGAATTACTGATTCACTGAAACTCAGCAGATCATAAAACCCACGTGTGTTTCTGTGTCTCCTCAGATTTCATGTACACTGGACGTTAAGCTGTTGGAGAGAAGAAACGTTTCTGTTCATCCGGCTGAAGAAATCAAAAATGATCGGAGTTAGAAGAAAACATGAGAAACACAAAACGGGGAAAAACCTCCTTCGTTTGAATAAAACGTAGGAACATTTATGATGTGATGTCGGTCGACATTTTAAATTAATTTCAAACTGGTGATTTCAGATTTGACCGTAAACACTCCAAGTTTAAAAAACAGTTGGAGATTTATTTAAACATTAATTTGGTCCATATTTGTTTCAATCTTTGAATATTTGTTTTATCAAAAATAACAAAAGACTAAACCTAAATAATCCAAGTATTTTATATTATTTCAACCGGCTGTCAGAACCCAAATCTTTTGGTTGTACTCAGGTCTTTGGGTTTTAAATATGATTATTAAAAACATGTATTTTTCCAATCTGCTGTCAGCTCACCAGCTAATTTTAATATTGAGTGATCACAGGGAAGGAAAGAGCCATCGTCTGTCGTCACTGATGTTCTCACATACCGAGACTTATAAGCTGTTTATTTAAAAGGTTTCACATATTGCTGTATGTAAATACTGGTGTAATACTCTTTTATACAATAATGAATATAAACCATGTTTGATATTTTAATTGTGGGTGAAAGACATTATAAACTGTTCCTGTGTTCGTTGTAGTTACGGCTTTTTTTAATTCTTCAACAAAAACCTGTTTGAATATAATGCAGAAGTTTTATGTGTTTCTACTTATTGACTGAGGTTAAGTTACAAACTTACTGTTTAGATTTTGGCTTGTAAATTGTGTTGAATCTCAACTTGTGCACATTAGAACCAGGGACACACATAAAGAAATGCTCCTTCACTTATGGATGTGTGCTCAGTTTGATATTAATCGCCGTATTTATTAAAATATCTCAAATGTATAATCGGATTGTTTTTTTCTTTTATTTCAAAAGTATTAGAAGTTCACATTTAAAATCTTTGGTAAGTTCTCATTTCGTTGTATTTGACTGTCGGTGTTTGATTTGTGTTTGAAAAGAACAATTGGTTTTGTTGGATTTTTGAACAGGATATGGGGCTTTGCAATAATTAATATAAAAAGAATATTGAAAGTAAAAGTTAATGATTCCAGGTAAAATGAACTTTGAGTCTAACAACACAGAAAACTGCTTCTTTATCTATAACTGGAAAACTGAGAGAATGTAAAAGCACTTTTTATAAAGTTGTCCCACTGCTGTTGGATCAATATCAAATTGATGATACATTGATAATTAAAAATTTATGACAAATAAGTTCTACGTTATTTATTTGATCCTTTTGAATCGATATCAGTCACATTGTTTTGTGACTAAGTTTGAAAAATGTTTTGAGTGTATTTCAATAAATTTGGCACGAAACACATAATTTTATGACTTCATACTCTTCTATGACATTTCATAACTTGAGAATTTTCCATCTACTTTAACTTTCAGCCAACATATATTACTTAAAAAAGAAAAATCTTAATTCTAAATAAATATTTTATAATGAACTGTTTGAAAAAAGTCAAATAAATCAAAGTAATTCCGGTGAATGTCTCTAAACGTTTCCCAGTGACATGAACCAGTGACTGAACATCTGAACATCTGAACATCTGAACATCTGCAACCCTGAAGAGAAGCTGCTGTTTCCCTCGTCTGCGTCTGATCTCCATATTGATCTGGAGCAGACTGAGGCCACAGCAGAACTGGGTCACCCAGATCCAGCAGCTATCAGGGGCTGGGACGCCGGAGTCCGAGCCCCCCCCCCCCCCCCCCCCCCCCCCCCCCGAGGACCAAACATCCGGCTCGTCCTCCCTCTCTCTGCGGCAGAGATTTATTCAGAGGCAACGTTAGAAATCCTCCGACGTCCACGAGCTTCCAGCGAGTCGGTGAAAGAGAAGCAGCCGAGGTCGATGAGCTGCTCAAACAAACAGACACTAGTAAATGTTCCACTGTATAAATCTGTAGTTTCTTAAATTAAATCACTACATATGTTGTCAGGACCATTAGCATCAATTATTGTCATGATTCATTGTTTTGTAGGAAAAGAAACGTGATTATTTTTGTCACTGATTTGATCAGATTTGTGTAATTTGAGACAGAACCTTTAATATTTGAGCTTTTTGCTCAAGATAAAAACAGTGAATAGTCGATTCTATCAAACATGATGTTAACCAAGAACAAGCAGGTTTGTGACATTTGAGAATATTTCCTCTTAAAAAACATTTGATGTAAATCTACTAATGACGTCAGAAAATAGAGATTAATGCATGAAAGTTATAAAATGTAGACAGTTGATATGGTGTTTATACTTGAGGAGGGAGTGGCTGCTGTAACCAGGCTCCTGCTCCTCAGGGTGTTTATGGGCTGCTGGCGCCTCACTGGGACTTTGTGTCTGAGCAGAAGAGGTTTTAACGCCTCAGAGGGTCAAGGGTCAGTCTGGAGGTTTCAATCCCCGAGCTGCTGCAGCACCACGACTCGGATCCCTGTTGAAAACCACCAGCTATTAACACTGAGGGGAGAAAGCTGAGGTTTCCACTGGTGACTAAGATATAAAGACACACATGATGTGATGAATGAAGGAAACTGTTAAATATCAGACTTTACTGTGACTTTACAATAACAATATCTTTGGTTAATAGAATCTCACTGATGCAGACAGCTGCTGTTATAACTTCACATCTGCAGTTTACAGTGAAAAGATTCAAGATGGACGACATGACGCAGGATAAATCATAAACCTCGTCCATGTTAGCAAATCATTTGAATTTATCACAAACAGCTGCAGATTTATTCAGTCGTCGATTCAGAACCAAACCAGAAACACATCTGTTGCTTCTACGTGTAAATATGATCATAATGTGAAGATCTTTGGGACAGTTGGTAAAAGAATCTTTTGAATTATTCACTTCTCTTAAAACACTGAATGTTTACAGACAAATTCAAATACAGAGCCACGGTTTAATAAATACATGCCAGCTAATTAATTCACTTCTTTTTTTTTAAAGCTTCATCATTTCACGTTATTTGATCCAGAAGCGAACGCATCGGGTTGTTCAGGGGTCGAAGTTAATCCAGGTTGATCCGTCCCTCATCTCTAATACAGACGGCGTGATTGACCTGCTGGTGAAGTGTGTTTGTGTCCTCAGAGGTTTGATCTGAACGCTGCTGCCCAAGAGGACACGGGTCAACGTGTGTGTGTGTGTGTGTGTGTGTGTGTGTGTGTGTGTGTGTGTGTGTGTGTGTGTGTGTGTGTGTGTGTGTGTGTGTGTGTGTGTGTGTGTGTCCCTCGTCATTCAGCTCTCTCCATTTCGATGGGACTTGTGAAAGAATAGGACGGAGAGGACAGAGAGGACGGATGAAAGGACGGACACACACTCGTCAGAACGAAGCCACGTCTCTGTCGTATCTCTCACGACCTTTTTTATTCTTCATCTCTTTCCGCTCTGTTCTGCCTTTTGTTTCCCCCCCCCCCCCATCTTTTGTTCCGTGTTGTTTCCATTTGATTAAACAAGTAGAAATGTTTTCGGCAGATTGTGATGTTATTATAAAAAGTTTTATTCTGATAAATCCGACCTGGCTCTTCACTCGATCCACCAGGGTTTGAGTTCAGTGGGCGAGTCACTGATGAGAAACACCCACGATCATAACTCTCGTGTTGGGACTTATCAAAATAAGATTTGACATTCTTTTTCATCCACTGATGAAGACGTGTCAGTACGTGGACATTGACTTCAAAATAAAGGGCGACTCTGAGTTTGAAGACAAAACCTATTTTATTTAAAGATCTCTATCAGGCACTAAAGTTATCATCGTCATCGTTAGTACGGCGAAGCGGCTACCTGGGTCACATGGTACAGTTCAGAGGAGATGGAAGACGACACAGTGCAAAGATCACAGGTTCGATTCCACAGGATATTCACACAGTCGATGCAGGACGTCAACAAACATTGAACTTTCAGGTCAGGTGTTAGGACATCTTACAGAGTCAGAAACTAAAACATCTTTTCTTATAAAGAAGCAAAGTACAAGTTAAAGTTGCTACTGAGTTCACAGCTTAGCTTATGGCTTTAGATAGAAAATATAACATTATTCATCTCTGACATTGAGACACAACAACAGTTCAGTATAAATACACACAGATGCTACAGTGGAGCTACATCGTCTTCGGAGAGGACGGACGCTTCAAGAGAAATCCAGAAAAAAGACGACAGAACGTTTGAAAGAAAGAAAGAGAGACAGGAAGGAAGGAAGGAAGGAAGGAAGGAAGGAAGGAAGGAAGGAAGGGGATGCGCTAAATGAGCTAAATAAATGAAAAAGTTGGAAAAAGAGTGAAATAAAAAAATGGACAAAAAAAGCAAGATGATAAAGGAAGAAAGGATAGAACTAGGACAAAGTGAAGGTATAAAGGGAACAAGGAAGGAAAGAAAACTAAATCCTTCAAACACTGATACTTTCCACGAAGCTACATCCAGAGTTCACGTCTCTCTACATTCATCGAGTCGCACAAATAGTTTTTGCTGAGAAAATAGTTAATAAACGATATAGAAAAGAAAAGGTTTATTTTCTTCTAGTTCTCTATATTTGATTGGATTTTGGTTTTATTTTGTAATTACTTATTATAAAGTTTATGGTTAAACTCTAAAATATCAAACCTCAATTGCATTGGTTTGCAGGGTTTGATCAGCTGAGTCATCAGATCTTTGCTAAGTAATTAAATGAATTTAGCACTTTTGTAAAGACAAAGAATAAAGACGTTGTTTCTGCACATTCAACATAAAGAGAAATAAAAAACAGTCAGAAATAAGTTTTCTGCTGTTCAACAACAAAACAAAGCAGAAACTAAGTCTGAACCAACTTGTTCCCACATTAAGCCGAACAAACAAACCACAGAACAAGTTCCCTCAGGATGAAAACACGTATTTACAGCTGACACACAAACCTCGAGCAGTTTGGCTGTTGGCAGCGACATCGCCTTGTGGCTGTTGCTAGGCAACGTGTAGCTTCACGCCAGGTAATTTTTAGACTGTCGAGCTTGTTGGAAAGTGCTGGTGGAAATCTGGGAGACGACACGATTGGCCACAGCAGCTCTGTTCTCGACAGGAAGCTCGTTCGTCTCAAACTCAAAGTTACGAGTTAACGATGTCGGAGACTCGACTGGATTCTTGGACGAACTCAGAAATATGAGACAGTTCCATCAATTCAAATGTGACGTGAACAGCTTGTGCAGCAAATAAACAAAACACCACTTGTCAGAAATCTACAACTAACAGATCTCACACTATGTCCTGAATAAATCCAGACTGTCAGAGTTTGTCCAGAGCCATCTTGGTTTCTTGAGAGGGGGAGGAGCCTCTGAATGATCATAATTCACTAAGTGAACATCAGCAGTTTGAAGAAGACGAAACTAGAGACTGAGACAGAAACTCCTGAGGAAAATGTTACTGACGTTATAAAGTGAGAAGTAGTCATTTTATATAGAAGCTACCAGTGGAGTCGCCCCCTGCTGGTCACCACACAGAAGACAGGTCTCCTTATTTATCATTATTATGTTTTATTGTTTTATCTTCTGTCTTCATAAAGTTTTATTGTGTTTGTTGTGTTTTATTCCAGATTTTGTACGATATCATTTGTTGGCTTTGATTTTCTTGTTTAGTTTTCTCGTTTTAGTTTTTCCACTTTGTGAAGCATTTGGTAGAATCTGTTTTTAAAGGTGCTACAGAAATACAGTCATTATTATTATTACATATATTTATCCTTAGTACACTGTGCACTTACTAACTTGTGTTTTTAATGCAGGAGGGTTTCCTGGATGTCTGAAGAGGGTTGGGAACTAGAATCAGATTCGACATGGATGCAGGCCCACGAACCATCTGGAGGGATTCACTACAGCAGCCTACTTTACTGCTGCTCTAGATTCTGTCCTCATTACCGCCGAAGGCAGCGTCTGAAGAGGCCTGGAGGCGGCGGCCATGTGTCGTCCTCCGCTGAGTTCACTGAGCCTCGACTCGTCTGACAGAGCTTCCACAGCGTCGAGCCGGTTTCTGATCACAGCGTCAGACTCGTCTCTCGACATCACACCGACACTTTCACACATCTGCTCCCCGAGTATCCTCAGATCAAGTCGTGTTTTTCTTTGTTCTCATCCAGTTACAGCTTGTTTCAGGACAGACAATCTCACAAGGAGATGAAATCTACTGGGTTCTACTTGTAAGTTAAAATGTGGTTAGGACACAACACAGCTGAGGGAAAATTAAAAAAAAACTGAAGTAGAAAAATCCTTAAAATTAAAGAAAACTGAGATAATTATTTCATTTCTCTTTTCATCAGCTGAAATTTGTGCTACATTTGAAGAAAACCTTCCTGAAGACATGTGACAGCATGTTCCAGGAGCAACAGGAGCCACTAATGGGCCCTCGGAGGAGGCAGCACTGGATTTCAATACTTAAATAAATAATAAAGCAAGTTCAATTATTGAAAATTACATCCAATCGTTAATTTTAAAATATCTCAACATTAAATGACTCTTTACTTTTTACTCCTTCTTTAACCTTTTCCATTCAATTCACTCTTCTTGTTGTTTAGATGTAAAACTGTTAAGTACTAAAGTAAATTCACTCAACTACTGAATCCAAGAATAATTTTGAAGTGCTTTGGTTGAGATTTAAGAACGAACATGTAATAAACAGAATATGACACGTTACTGCAGCAGGAACAGTCCGTACATTGGTCCGACTCGGCTACAACGAATCTGATAACACATTATTATTTAACACTTCTTCATGACTTCTGCTACTCTTTCTGATCGGAGGCACAATTTGTCTCCCTGATTTCTTTATTTACACTTTTAGTAATAAAAGCCAAACTAGAATTGAAGCATAAATAAATGAATTAACATATATTTAATTTACTGGCTGGAGATAAACATCTTGTAATTTGAACTAAACCTATTTGTACTTTGGTCTCATCCGCCGGTAGTGAGCTGAGGAAAAGTGGCTCATTTGAGTTTTAGATTTGTTTATATAATATTTATATAGTTTGATTGCAGCTTCTTTTAAGCAAAACAATTATATCAGTATATAAGTATAATAATATAATTTGTAGATGCTTTTTATGCTTCTGATATATTTGCTTAACTCCACACACAATTATCAAGGGAGATGCAATATAGCACATGACCAGTGGGGGCAGTATCAGCGTAGCCACAAATCTTTGTCTTAAATTCCCTTCTTTTAAATTTCTAACTTGAGGACAAATTAAATATGAATAAGTTAAGCCGTGGAGACTGAAGTGAAAAAGTTAAACAGATGAAACTTAGAAGAGGATGTCGGTGGTTGCCACGGAAACAGCAGAAAGCAACAGGACGTGTTGTGCTTCGGGCTGTGAAACGGGAACTGGGCTGAAAAGTTTGGATTTTTCTCTGAAAGCGCTCGAGGAGAAACAAGTTGGTGCAACATGTGTCTCAGGTTCAGAAACATTAATAAAACCCTCCATGAAAAACTCTAGAGTAACACACCCGGCTTTGCTCTGTTCAAACACTTGTATGGCTACTGGGAAACTGGTTGAAGAGAAGAGCTACAGCTAAGACGTCAGTAAAGTCCAGTTTCACCTGTCGAACTTTACACTTGAATCGGACTCTTGTTTCCTGTCTTTGTTTCGTCGATCAGAACTTATTTAAATAACCATCAGTGATGATGCTACCACAGAAGAAATGCTGATTAAAATCGGAGGGTTCGGCTCGGTGGCGTCCGGATTCCACGCCGATCGAGTTCGTTAAAATCAGAGAAAAAGTGCAGATGTTTCTCTAAAGTGATTCTGCTGACATCTACAGGCCACAGGGTGAAACGACCCTTCCAGCTTCACCTCGTGTTTTCTGATTATGCAAACCGCTCTAGACAGCAGCGGTTTGGTGT
>NC_047173.1:17658622-17728622 GCF_009819705.1 Hippoglossus hippoglossus
CACTTAGAAGTTCACAACCAAATAAATAAATAAATCAAGGTTATAAACACAATATTGGCACAATGATCTTTGATTTATGAGCCACTGCTGAAAGTCTGAAGCAGTTAAAATGAGGATCCAAAAAACTTTAGCAAAGATGTGACTTGGTTCCTTAAATCCTGTAGAATTCATCATGAGCCCGAAGCAGGAAACACTGAAGTAATGACACTGACGGACTGATGGACACTGACAGACCAGTGACCTGCTCCCACTGGCTCATCAGCTCCACCAGGACTGGGATGGTTGGTTCACTGGATGGTTTCTCTGTTTGTCTGCAAGGTTACACAAAAAGGACACAATGGATTTCCACAAACAGTGTAGTTCAGTGTGATGTCATCAGGGGACTGTGGCAGAGATACGAGCTCTACTGAGTCATTCCAGTTCCAGATGTTCTGGACCTTCCTCCTCCTCCTCCTCCTCCTCCTCATCGCTCCCTGTGTCTTTGTTTCCTTTTCTAGACGTTTGACAGTTTTGGTTTCCTGTCCTCTTGTCGTGGTCACGTGGCTCAGGATCATTTAGAAGTTGTGATTAATAATAATATGTCTGAATTCTGTAGTGTTGTCATCCTGACGTGGCGGGGGGGGGGAGGCCTCCTGTGTCTGGGGTGATTTCCTCTGGATCTGATTGGAGGGTCTATGTGATAAATATAATGTGACAGTGTTTGAAGTGTGACTCTCCCTCTCTCATTAGTTTAATCAAAGGTCACAGAACCTGTGAGTGGAGCTGTGATACCCAGCCGCTCTCCCTCTGCCTCCATCAGACATTAGAGCTTTTCTGAATGAAGCGTGACTCGTCTCTCTCCCTCTCTCTCCACTTCATCGCCATTGCTGTCGCTATGGCGACTGAGCGGCATCAATGACACGCCATCTCTCGCCCTCTATATTTACTCAGTTGCTGTAGCGACGGCCCAGACGTGCACCAAAGAAGAAGAAGAAGAAGAAGAAGAAGAAGAAGAAGAAGAAGAAGAAGAAGAAGAAGAAGAAAAAGAAGAAGAAGAAGAAGTCCCACGGACCAACAGACAGACGGACAGCGACTGTCCTCGTCTGTACGGCTGATTTATTATTTCATATTCTCCTTCTTCCTGTGAGGAAGCTCCGTTATACACATGGCCGACATATGCAGACCCCCCCCCCAATCTCACACTCACATGTTGTAGTGCAACATGTCACGTAAAGATGTTGGTTTATATCTGTGCTTCTTCAACAGCCTCCTTTCTTTGGGTTTCTGTCTTTTCACCAGATTTTAAATGAAAGACCACAATCGGCTGATTTGGTGACGTCGTGTTGTTTCTTCTCCTGAGACGACGACACGTGATCCAGAGAGTTGAGTTTGAGTAAAGTGTCAAAACGTGTGAAGGGTTAACAAGCGAATGCTTTTCATATGTTCAATATGTTGACTTGGGCTTTTTTTCAAAAGATGAATAAGAGAATTATCAGACATATTGAAACCTCCCAGTGGAGGGTAACGCTTCATCCAATCACGTGAACCCACAACTAACCACAGGTCAGTACTGATCCAGAGGCTTTCAGAGCACAGACCCAGTGGAAACAGACACAGCAGCAGCTCACACTGAACCTGATCCCACTCAGACTCTGTCAGCTGGGATGTGTTCACTGTCAGCTGCTTGGTAATGACGCTCAAAGTCCTGCATTCACACACTGAGTGTTTTAATGGCGAGTTTTGTCTCAGCGGATCTATTTCTGTTCGTCTCACTTCAGGCAGCTGCCAAACAAAAACCAATCAGACGCTCAGCGGATTAAAAAAAGATATGAAATCACATGAAATTCACCAGAGCTGCGGCCCTTCTTCTTTAATCTGGGCCTGTTCAGAGTTTCACGTCTGATCACAGCATTTTACATTTTTAAACATTATACTAGATCTGTTTTTACAACCTGCATAATTCCATTTACTCTCGTTCATCTGCCCGACATTAAAATGATATAAATGAGTTCACTACAACATTTCACTCCCTTAGAAACACTTTTACTATCTCAGCCTCTGACTTCTAATCCTCATTTAATTGTTATTGATTTTGTGTCATTACTTCATCAGAGATTTGTGCCGTTAAAGTCCGGCCTCTCGGAAAATTGTTCCAGAGAGGGATTTATTATTCTCATAAACATAATTTGATATTGTGGTTTTATCAAAATGCTTACATTTTTTCTGTGGCGTATAAAAAACTCACAACAATTATTTTCATTATAACATAAATCTGACAATTTCCTTTAATAACTGATGACATGAAATTGTCCTGTTAACAGTCAAAGGGTCAAAGATGCTGAGTTTCTTTTCATGGAAACAACAAATATTCACATTTGAGGAGCTGATACCAGTGATTTATAATAATATATGTAATAATAAAATACTGTATTATTGGTATTTAAGTTTATCGTGGTTATAAGTTGATGGATCCTAAATGTTGTGCTGCTGTGTCTCTGGAGCTCGGCCCGTTGACCTGGACCCGGACACTGGAGCGTCCCTCCTACCTTCGGGTTCAGGACCAGCTGCTGCTCGTCGAAGTGCAGCAGAGCCACAGAGTTGGACTCCGAGTTGTTGACGAAGATCTGCAGACAGGGATAGAGCGACGTCCCTTTACAGTCGGCGCCACACGTGAACACACACTCGAACATCTCCTCCGGACGCAGCACCGACACCACCTGAGAGAAGAGGAGGAGGAGCCGTGAGCTTCAGACTGAGATTCACCAGCGGGAACCAGTTTAGACATTTTCTCCCCAAACGGGATCTTGACTGATTCATAAACCAGATGAAGAGTTTGAGGTAACGTGAATTTTGTGGGAATCAATCTAGAATGTGAACAGATGTTTCCCTCAAAACCACAACTGAGGTGGTGGTGGCGCTAAAGAGTCTCGCTAAAGTCAGTAGGATCCGGGTCATAGACTTTGAGTAAAGATGGACGACATCTTTTAGGATTATAAACCCTCCTCCTCCATGTTAGCAGATGGGACATGGACCAAACTCAAAAATCAAAGTAGACGTTAAATAAATGTTTGTAAAGATGTTTCTGTCATTTCAGGTCGTTCTCATCTCTCTGATGTTTGTTCAAGTGTTTCTGATCAGTTTGGTTCGAATCAGTTATTTGATGATATAAAAACAGGCTGAGACGTCATGATTGACAGCTGAGACTGACTCCTGATTGGTCGAGAGCTTGTATTGAAGATTAGTTTGTTCCTGTAAGTATTTGGATCTTCCACATGGCAACGAAGAGCAAGGCAGCAGCTCTTCTCTCGGCTCATTACCAGTCTGACATAACAGCCACGGCCATTAAAACAAATATCAATACGACGTCAAACAGAAAATCAATCCTTTTAGATTTGATGAAAGTCGGAGCCGTCTTCATCAGTCAGGAGGTCAGCGAGCTGCATATTGAGATTTATGTTATGTGAAGCAGTGGATTAGTGAGTCCTCTATGACTTTGTGTGATTTAAAACACACACACACACACACACACACACACACACAAACAAAACCCGCCTCCACTCTGTATAATGCATGAACGTTGTTTCAGGACAATGCAATAAGCTAACAGCCGAATAAATCAGGTCTGAATCCATCCTTCACAGTGAACAGCGGCAGCAGAGTGTGGACGCCTGTGATTTATGACATGAAACTCTCGGACGAGGAGCTGAAGGTGGAGAAACTCACTTTGTATCGACGGGAAAAGATTGAAATAAATGACTTCATAAATCTGAAGCAAAAGGCCTGAGGTGGAGATTGTGTCCAACACACGTAAATTAAAGTAATTTAATCACAACGTGACGCTGCTTCGAACGAGACTGGTCATGACGTCATAAACATGTGGCCTGAAAAACACAGGTTCAGAAACAGTAGAGACACAAAATGAAGCTGATATTGATCCGAGAAAATCTTCATATGATGTCATATAGTCAGTGAATGATGTCATCATGATGCCACAATAAAATCTGAACAATGACATCATATAGTGCATAAAGTTTTACAACCAATAAGATAAGAGATAAGATCTAAATCTTATTAAATTAATGAATTCTGTATATGTAAATTATTGTGTAATTGACTTGTTGATCACTTAATTGATGAATTGACTAATCACTACTCAGAAGCTGATCCGACTCAGTGCATCACTGACAGTGTGACTGATGATTGACAGGTCCTGTCAGTTCTGATGAGGACTCGTCACCGTCACTGTCCATCGAAGGGACGGAAACTCAGGACGGGAGATTCAGACCTGATTTGTTTCTAAGTTTATGAATCTTAGTTTAACTCAGATCATCTCCAGGAATCTTCTGACATCACGACTTCAATAAGGACTTTTACAGACACTGAAATATATCAAAGTATCACCGGCCAAACAAATACGTCCAAATCATTTTCAACTGAATCTTTCTATTAAAAGATTCAATTTAAAATGTAAAATGGTGGAATGAACTCATCAGAACACGATGAGGACTTTTAATTACTGTAGTTATTAATTTATCTATTTTTGATCAACTGACTCATTTGAATATTTGGTCTATAGAAATCTAAATCAGTTTACTGTATTATAAAACTGCATTTTCTGATAAATGAATAAACACTCAAAATGGTTTGTGGTTCATTATTCATATGTTCACAGCAAGACTTTTTAAGAAACTAATAAAACAGAGCAATGGTTGAATAACTTTAAATAATGATAGAGTGACACAGAGACCAGTGAAGTCTAATGATCACACCCAGGACATCAACTTATTCTAATAACAACACGATACAAACTGTCACAGAGGGCAGAAATATATCAAATATTAAATAAGTGGTGTATTTAAAAATCTGTCCCTGACAGATAATAACGATGTTTAAAACTAATGAATACTTGTTCATGTTGAATAAACGGCTCCGAGCTCCGGCTCAGCGGGGCGGCCGGAGCTCGGAGCCGCTGGAGCCGCTGGAGCCGCACTCACCGTGCAGTTGGCCGGTTTGCTCTGGAGGCTCTGCAGCGTCGGGCTCAGCCAACAGAAGCCGAGGATGAAGAGGCTCAGGATCCCGCAGGCGATCAGGAACAAGCCCAGACGGATGCTCTTATCCTCGGCCTCCGAATACTCGTACGACACCCGGATCTTCGCCATGGCAGCTCCGAGGAGTGAGGCTCCTCCACCGGCATGGAGAGGAGGAGTGGAGGAGGAGGAGAGGAGGAGAGGAGGAGGGGAGGAGAGGAGGGGAGGGGAGGGGAGAGAGAGAGAGAGAGAGAGAGAGAGAGAGAGGAGGAGTGGAGGAGTGGAGGAGGAGGAGAGGAGGAGGGGAGGAGAGGGGAGAGAGAGAGAGAGAGAGAGAGAGAGAGAGAGAGAGAGAGGGAGAGAGAGAGAGACAGAGAGAGACAGAGAGAGAGAGAGAGAGAGGAGGAGTGGAGGAGTGGAGGAGAGGAGGAGAGGAGGGGAGGGGAGGGGAGAGAGAGAGAGAGAGAGAGGGGGGGGAGAGGAGGAGTGGAGGAGAGGAGGGGAGGAGAGGGGAGGGGAGGGGAGGGGAGAGAGAGAGAGAGAGAGAGAGAGAGAGGGGGGGGGGGAGAGGAGGAGGAGAGGAGGGGAGGGGAGGGGAGAGAGAGAGAGAGAGAGAGAGGGGGGGGGGGGGAGAGAGGAGGAGTGGAGGAGAGGAGGGGAGGAGAGGGGAGAGAGAGAGAGAGAGAGAGAGAGAGAGAGGGAGAGAGAGAGGGAGAGAGAGAGAGAGAGAGAGAGAGAGAGGAGGAGGGGAGAGGAGGAGGGGAGGAGGGGAGGGTGAGAGAGAGAGAGAGAGAGAGAGAGTGAGAGAGAGAGAGAGAGAGAGAGAGGGGGGGGGGGAGGGAGGGTGCGAGAGAGAGAGAGAGAGAGAGAGAGAGAGAGAGAGAGAGAGAGAGGAGGAGGGGAGGAGGAGGAGGGGGAGGAGGGGGAGGAGAGGAGGAGATTCAGCTTCTGGGGACCATGAATACAATCATTCCATCCAACAGTTATAATTCAGTCTGGAAACTGAACTCTGCAGATCACATGAAAACATTTCCAGTTTTCTAAATGAGGTGTTTTTATTAAACTAATTTCAGTAAACGTCTGAAGAGGAAAAGTTTCTCTTTTCAGACTTTGGACAACGATGTTGAAAAGTGTCTCATTCTGATATGTTTTGTCCAATTGAACATGTTTTCATGTGATTCACTTGATTTGACTGGTTAACACACTGTGTCCTGTAGGAAGCTGCTGCCTGAGGCTAAGAGGCTTATCTCATCCAGAGCAGGACAGTGACAGAACATCGATCTGGAGCCTCAGGCCACCGGGCGATCGAGGATCACCCAACCTGCAGAGGGGAAGAGAGAGAGAGATGAAACCAAACATGATCTCTGCTGCTCTGAGAGCTGATCCAGGTGAGTCCTTCTCCAGGAGCTGGACCTGCAGCTCAGGTCTGCACCTGCCTCCTCCACGTCAGCACATGGGACAGGATTATGTTGAAGTGTTTCAGATGAGACGTCGTGATTGACAGCTGAGATTGACCCAGGATTGGTTGAACATGTGTGTGGGCGGGACCTGATCTAAGTAGAATAACAAGATGGCAGCGCCTGGATCTTCTTTTTCCATCTTTATTTATAGTTTGACTCCTCTGGTTTTTATATTCTGCACCAAAACTCAAAAAGTTAAATATTGTTTTACAGAGAGATCACCGTATTATTGTTTTGTGTTAGCCAATCACAGCTGACACACGTCGAGAGGCGGGGCATGTTCCTGACCAATCACATGGCTCAATCATTCACAGTAACATTCTCCTCTGTGGACAAATGTAAAGTTGTCAGTTAATTTAATTAATTAATAAATAAAATTAAAGAAACCTGAGGACAAAACTACCACAATATAAACACGAACATTTCAGATGTGTCATGTTGTGTAAGACGAAACATTATTATTATTATTATTATTATTATGTCTTCATAGTTTCACACACGTTCTCTGACTCTGTTCTTTGTTAATTCTCCTCAGTGTCATTTACAAACTTTATTCTGTTAATTGGACTTCATTACGTGTGTGTGTGTGTGTGTGTGTGTGTGTGTGTGTGTGTGTGTGTGTGTGTGTGTGTGTGTGTGTGTGTGTGTGTGTGTGTGTCTGGTCTCCAGAATGGCCTCCGAGGACCGGAGGATCAATGTGCTGACTGAAGCTCATGGATCTGAAGAGTCCAGCCGGTGTCAGAGAAGAGAAAGAAGCTCGACGATCCAAACACTGAACTAACAAATAGAGACGTAAACACAGAAGCTTCTCGTTTCCCAGTTGGTGGAAGTTGGAACTTCAACCTGAACCTGTTTCACTAATTCACTGCTGAAAGTGGTCGACTCACAAACTCTCTCCTCCTGTTTGTTTGATAAGAAATAACACAATCCACATGTTAGTCAGAGGTTTAGTGGAAGTCAGTGCAGACTAATCAACGTTGTTTTTTATGGAATTCATTGAAAATAAATAAAATAAATATAACAAAGAAAAAGGCTGCAGTAAAAATGTGAAAATAACCTTTGACAGATTCATATCCTTCAGCCTGTGGTGGATATGAAGTATTTCTCCTCTGTGCTTCTGCCTGATGCATGAATGCAAAGTGCAGAGTGAAGCTCAGCATTACGCACTGTAATCAGGGAGGCCTGTGGCAGGATTATTATCATCTCTGCAGATCAAGAGATTACAAATATTAACGGACATCAGCGCGGAGGAGCCACGTGTCTCTGCAGAGCAAACAGAACAGCCCCAGTTTGAAGAACACCAGAGACCAACCAGCGGCCCAGTCACCGCCTGACTCATTTTCACACCTCGGATTCAAACTCACAGACTGAGACTGTGAGAGAAGCAATGAAACGAGGTAAATGTGAAGGTCCAGGGAAGAAGCTGCTGCACCGACAGTTGTGTCCTCTGCGGACGGGATTTAGGTTTTCAGGGAATAAAACAAATAACAATGGATGTAAAAGGGCATCGACTCAAATCAACATTCAGATGATGCGATTAGGACGCACGGTATTTGCTCCTGCTGCTCTGACGTAGGAGGCAACATTTGGCTGAAAATCCAACAATCAACAGAGACTGATAAAATCCTCCCTCGTGCAGCTGATGGACGGAGCAGCTTCGTTCTGCATCAAATACACAACTTTATGTTTAACACGTGCTTTAATCTGCAGTGAACAACAGTACTGGACCAAACACAAAACCCGTGCAGGACATTTTACTCAATGATTAATGATTTGTATTCTAATCTGAGGCTTGGTTTTACATTGTTTGTTGATTTTCTGTCACTGATTGATGCAGATGTCGGTTGTGTTAAGTTCATATTGTGTGATCAATATTTTCAGTTCACTGTCACATGACAAAGAAAAGCCTCAAATTCTCACAGCTGAGAAGCTGGAAACTGAAATGTTGATATTTTATGACACAAATCCTGGTTTTACTGTCCAGATAGTTGTTGATTAATCTTCTGACAATCAACGAATTGATGAATTGATGAAAATGTTCCTCCTGAAGCTTGAGGCTTGTGAACAAAGAGCTGGACGATGTTGTTTTAGTGAGAGTGAACTAAATAAAGTCCAGTGTCTCATATTCTCACTCCCACACGTTAATGCACAGTTACATAACCGTTGTTCAGACATAATTAGAAAAACTAAACAGTTTACTAAGTGAAAGAAAACCTGTAAGATTATTGAGTGTTAGATGTGAAGTGAAGGAAATGACATCATTCAACAGACATGAGTGAAACTAACTCATCGTTATCTGCATCATCGGTTTGTCTTCAGCAGCTAATTCTTAAAAACATTTGATCTCCACTGATTCCACCACTTCGGTCAAATCTGCTTCATTTATTGATCTCAACTGTTCACGTGTGTGTGTGTGTGTGTCTGTGTGTCTGTGTGTGTGTGTGTGTGTCTGTGTCTGTGTGTGTGTGAGACCGTCTCCGTTGACTCAGCTGTAATGAAACTAAAAGAAACTGATGTTATCGAATAATTTCACATGAATCATTTTCATAGTTTTAGCTGCTGAAGAAGTGACGAAGGAATTTTCAGTTTCATCATCATAACTTAAGAGAGATGAAATTTCTACTTTATTAATAGGAACAAAATATGAACTGGAATTCATTTAAATTTATCATCGATTCTTCTTTTATGTTAATACGGCTGAACCCGTTCTCCTGCCGGTTGGTTTGTTGGTATATGGCGCCGCCATGTGGACAATAGGCTGAAACGGTTTTCTGTCAACTTACATTCAAAGACATGTTTAAAACATTAAAAAAAGATTTCCCCACCTTATTGACCATTAATACATCTTTGGACAGATGTTGCTTTGACTCCTTTAATTTGGAGAAATAACTTAAATTAAATCCACACATTTCTGCATTAAATGTCAAATGTTAACTGCTCCTTGCACCTTCCAACGACCGGTGTCGTCTGAAAGGACAGAAACTTAACTAAATAACGTTTATTCAAAGGAAAAATGCCCCAGAAAATTTGATTGTTTCTTAAATGTCATATAAACCAAAAATATGTTGTTTCATTTTTCTTGAGACACAATTTGTCATAAAAGAAAATTGCTGAATAAAAATTGTCCTTTTTCCACTATTTAGCAAAAATGAATTGATCAAGTGTAAAAAATCTGCAGTTATTAGATAAATATTAAAAGCTACATATTGATCTGGACAAAATAAACTTTTCAAATAGAAAATAGCACGAACACAACTTCAGTCAAACTCGATAAAACGTTAGTTCAGTGGAGACGAGCCGTTTGTTTTGATTTTAAAAGCCGTTAACGTTAAACCGTTATTTGTCTCTTTGCGTGTTGCAGAACAGCTTCCAGGAGGAACCTCCTTCCGATGCCTCATCACAGGATCAGTTCCATTTTCAGTCCTGAAAAATAAAACATGGCGGTTTCCACATTAACACAAAACAAACAATCCAGACCCGTCTTTAAATTTCATTACCAGAATATTTATTTTATTCTTTTTCCTATTAAAACACTAGCTGCCATATTTAATAAAACAGCCAATGGCCAAGTGCCTCAGTCGTATTTCTCCAATCAAATCTTGTCGAGCAGGTCACATGGGATCTGTGGGCGTGTCCTTGGCTTTTCTGCTGTAGTGTCAACAAGCTGGCCCCTGTAGTCGTGGCAACGCCGTCACAGTCGTCGTCACGGCAGCGGACGTCGTTGCTGGAAGGTGGTTGGTTGGTGTGTCCGTGGAATCGGAGGTGGTCCCCTGCAAAAACCATCTCCATGATGGTTTCCATGGTAACAGGAAGTCGGGTATTGCATTGTTCACTGGCGGCCAGCAGAAGAGATGCTCCTCGTTTCAGAAAAAAGATTTTTGGTTTTTCCTGTTTTCTTAAAAATACTGCCTTGTATTTTAGGTGTGTGTATACATACACACATATAAAGACATATATATGTACACACACACCTAAGTGGACATTGGTAACTCCTGGGGGGAACTAAAAAATATAACAAACTCAAATCAATACATTTAAGGCTTTTTGGGACTTTTCAAGACCTTAAAGAAAAAGTTTAACATTTGGGAAGATTCGCTTTTGGATTTTTGTGCTGATTTGAAAATTTGACACCAACCTCGTGTCTGTGCGCTAAACATGGAAGCTACAAGCAGTAGTTTTTAGCTTCTACAGTACTCCAGTACTCCACAGTACTCCACAGTACTACAGTACTACAGTACTCCACAGTACTACAGTACTACAGTGCTCCAGTACTCCACAGTACTCCAGTACTACACAGTACTCCAGTACTACACAGTAGTTCAAATGAACCAAATGAATGTTGATCCAGACCCAGATCACCTCTTCTGCTCTGAGGAACCTTTCACACCTGATGTTCAGGTTCAGAGTGAAGTGAAGAGTCTGAAGCTCTGAACCAACGAGGTGTGAACGAGTCGTCAGAGCTGTGAGGGGCCATCTCCCGTCTGAATGTTCCTCTGGGTTAATCGACTGCTTCATATTTGCAACACTGACATGAAAGTGGCATCAATCTTCACTAAATCTCAGCAAGAAAGTGAATAAACCTGTTTCCCAAAATGTCAAACTTTTCCTGCTTCTCCCTCGGAGCGGTTCGACTGTTGCTGAACAGAGAGCAGATGCTGCAAATAAATGTGGGAGGTGACAGAAAAGAGGAAGAAGGTTAAAGAAAATAAAATGAAATAAATATTAAAGGTGAAGAAATGAGGAGCTGCAGAGAGAAAACAGGAGCTGTAATGATTGAATGACAAAAAAAATAGAAATGAAAAACTGTGGATGAAAACTGAGTGTGAACGAGATGTGAAGACATTTTCATTCTGTCTGGAACTTTTATCCTCTGAGTTCTGACATGATGTGAAAAGGAAAATCTATATTTCTCCTTTTTTTAACCATCTATTATTGTTCTGCTGGGTCATTTAATAAAAATAAATTTAAAGAGACGTGTGGTGATATTGTATATTTTCTTCTCCCATGAACAAACCCTTATTAATGAGTATTTACTGTCTAAAGACTATTGAAACATCAATAAACTGGATTTTCACTGAGTCCCACATAAAGTGTCCTTCTGCCCCAAATGTTCACCACAGTCGTCGGTTCCACTCTGGTGACGTCCCTGGTTTTGGTCTTTATAAGGGATTTATTGATAATAATAAGAAAATAATAATTCCAATTAGTTTAAACTAACTTTGATTCGCTGGTGTTTCTGGTTGTTGAACTTTACTTGAATTGGCTAAAACCCCAAAAGCTGAGTCTCTGATCCTAAACCCGCTGCTGCTTCCGGCACAAAACAAACCAAAATAAAAGATGTTTTTTCTCCTTTTATTATGAAATAGTGCTACAATGTACATTGCATTTCCTCTCCTGACTGTCCACTGTTTGCTGATGTGTGTGCTCTGATGTGTAATGTTGGAGAAACCTGGTAAAAATAAAGAAAACTGATAAATATCTTTAGTTCTTCAGACACAGAGTGAAATAATTATCCATCCTGACGTTTGTGATCGAATCCTTTGTTCTGTGTTAAAATCTGCTTCTTCTTAAAAGCTTCTCTTGACAAAAAAATAGTAGATTCTGAAAGACGGAGTAGAAACGAGAATCACTCGATCAGATGGACAGTTATTTACAGCACCCGTGTCTGTGATTGTTGTACTGTGCTGTCTGTTGACATTAAGTCTGTGCTCCACAAAACAGAACCAAACCCATGGAGGGAGGGTGGGAAATAAAGTTAAAAACAAAATAAAATGAGGTAAAGAACAAAGAAAAATCGGTCAAGTTAAAATGATAAAGTCTTAAGAGGTCAAGAGACGGGACGTCCTCTCCTGTCCCGACTCCTTAACGGCCAGATTCACTTTAAATGTGTGTGGAGGCGGAATAAAACCTAGACGGTGGTGATGGATGAGCCAGGAGGGCCAATGGCAGGCAGGCAGGAGGAGGGAGAGCCAATCAGAAGGCCTGCTGGGCAGGATTGTAGTTGAAGGTGGAGGGAACGTGAGGTCGTTCTTCTAGTTTGTCGTACTCCAGATGAAACTCCTGCAAACAAAGAGAAAGTTTTAAATGTGTGAGTTCACATCAGAATTTGATTAATTAGATTATCACTGATCAAATTCTGATTCAATCTATTTTACATCCAATAAACATTTTACCTGCTTTTTATTTCAAATTGGTGAATGTTGCTTGGTGTTAAATCAATTTCACAATTATAGCTTCACATCATAAATCTGTATTTACACTTTAAACATTGGTCATACAGGCAATCTTTAAATGAAAAAAGCTCAGTGAACATGTTTACGTGATGTATGAAAGCATTAAAAGCCCAAAACTCACGAGGGTTAAATAAGTTAAAGGTGCAAATTTCAGTCACCCCAAACTGAGCGGATGTAAAGTCAAAGGTATGTGTTCACGTTCACCTTGGCCACTTTTCTCCAGTTGATGCAGTCGAAGAAGTAGTAGGTCCCTCTCTCGTAGGCGTTGGTCTTCAGCGTGGGCTCCATCCCCGGAGCCCGAGTGATCCAAACCCGCTCTTCTTTGTGATACCGCCAGTCCCTGTTAAAGCTGGAAACACACAAACACTTAGAACCTCCAATCAAGACTCACTTCAAAACGCCCTGTTGTGTGGACAGAAAAGATCCAGTCTTTCTCAGTGTGTGTGTGTGTGTGTGTGTGTGTGTGTGTGTGTGTGTGTGTGTGTGTGTGTGTGTGTGTGTGTGTTGCTCTTACAGTTCTACTGCAGCCAGCAGTTGTAGTAGGTCTCCACCGTTCATATAGTAGAGATAAAACAGCAGATCTTCACCATATCGAGACAACTTGATAGCTGCTAACTGCAGACAGGAGGTTAGAGACTCAAATTAGTAAAGATACTCAGAACAGAAATCATTACTTTAACTCTCATGTACTTTTATTCCAATTACGTACCTTGTCCCGTATGTGGATGTTGGTTAAATACTCTGACGGGACGTGGAAGTCTGAAGGAGGAAATTATGTCAAAGTTTTAAAAAAGCATCTTAAAATAGCTTTTAGTTAATATACATATAATATAATGTTCTGTTAGTTCATGTTTTTTGTTCTTGGTCCTTTTTAAATATGACATTTGCGCAGAAACTGAGTCGGTGAAACTTTTACATCCTATTTTTTACAGATTCAAAACTCACATGGTCTTACAAACTATTTACACATCCAGCAAACACAAAGCCCCACGATTATCCCTTTGCAGCTGCTCTGTGAGCACGAGATGAACCGAAGGACGAAATGACTTCCATGAAGGTTCAGGACAAACTCAAATAATCAGACGTTCAAACTCACCTATATCCTGCGGTCGACATGGAGCCGACGCCCAGGGAGACGCAAACTTGGGGTAGAGATTCCTGATCCAGACAGAAAAAAGAGACGTTAAGATTTACATCAGCATCGCTCCTGTCCCAACACACCTACTTCTCGTACCTGCAGTCACATGATTAGTTTGAAGCCAATCATATAGATGCTGATCATGATTTGGACTCGGTCTCAAAATAAAAGCCAGAATTGTTGAAGCTATATATGAAGAACAGGTTTGTGTGCGTGTGTCGTACTCGGGTGAGTTGAGGTTGAGGCCCAGCGTGGTGAGGTCTGAGCCCAGCGCCAGGTGGACCATGCCAGGGTCCGTCTCCGCCGCCCGGATGAACGTCAGCAAGCCAATCATTCCAAACTGGTCCGTTACCATGCCGACCGGGATGTTGGTCACGCGCCCTGTGACACAAAAACCACAGATGACAACGGCTCAGACTCAAATACGCTCATATGGTTCCCTCCCCTCTGTGGACGTGTCACGTGACTCTCACCGTCAGGAAGAACCTGAATCCCTTTCTTCTGCTGGTTGTTGTTGCTAGGTGCAGAGCTCTTGTCGCCGGGGAACTTTGGACCATCTGAGTTAGAGGTGGACTTTCCTGACGAGTTCAGATTCTGATTGGACAAAAAAAGGAGGTAAAAAATGAGACACAAAACAAGAGGGACGAGCCGAAGAAACAAAACAGGAAACAGAGCTCGAGATTCCTTTCTACTTCCTTCCACTATCTAAAAATCAGGCTAGTTTCTGCTAAATACACAGTTTTACAGTTTGAATCTATTTCTAGTAATAAACGAAAGTGAAGCAGTCGCACCGCAGAGCGCAGGGACAGGTCAGAAATAGCCAAGAGAGCAGTCACCGTTTTGCTGTCTTCGTTGGTGCTGGTGGGGTCTTTTGTTTGGTAGTTGGGACCAGGGAGAGCTGGGAAATCTTCGTTATGGATGGAAAAGTCTTGCGACTGCTCACTGGACGGCTTGGTTACCATGCCAACTGGAAAAAAGGAGGAAAGAGCACTTAGCAATGCGTTGATGACAGCGAAATATGTCAAAGTAATAAAAATCACACACTCCCACCGTAAGGCGCCCGACCGGCCAGCGGGTTGAGCAGCGGGGTGGGATTCGAACCTCCGTCCCTCCGACTCCTCTCTGCTAACACCGGGAAATCTGACAGGTCCAGCCCCGTCACATTCTCACTGCCGTCTGCAAAGAAACACGTTTCGAAGCTTAGTCCAATATTCAAACCAATAAAGTTCAAGTAGTTTATCACAGGATGAGTTGTTTTTTTTACCTGTTCCATTGAAGATGTTGTTGGATAATGAGTTGTTTAGGTTGAAGCCGGGATTCCTGTTCACCCCAAACCCTGACATACTGACACACAACACAGACACACAACACGGGCTGGATTATTCTCTGAACTGATGACACGCATGTGAAAAACTCAACTGAGATTCCGACTGGAGAGAAAACAGAAATTCATCGAACTGAAACCAAAAGGAGAAAGTGAACCGTCAAAAACACTGGTCTCGATCTAACCACATTCACAATGTCACACCGGTGTTATTCTCTGTTTTTGGTTTCAACACATGAAGCTGCAAGAATCTTGATAAATTAATTTGACTGAGTGTGCGTCCCCTCGGACCCCTACACGTTTTATTCTGTGATTAAACATTGAGTCAGTCACAAGGTGAAAAGTGTCTAAGTGTGTGTTACCTGTTAATAGTGAAAGGCTGCCGTGCTTGCTGCTGTTTGGGCATCCCGATGATGCTGGGCGACGACCGGCTGGGACTCCCCATGCTGCCGCTCCTCCCTCCTCCGCCGCCACCTCCCCTGTCGCCGCCGCCGCCACCCATCCCTCCCGCTTGACCCGTGGGACCCCCCACCTGCTGGCTGTGGTTCAGGACACTCCGGGTGCTCATGGGCAGGATCCCCCTGCAGAGAGACACCAGGGAGGTTAAAGCTGCACGAGGTGGTTTTGTGGTTTCATGCTCACATATGGTCGTTTGTGAAGAGAAAGAGGAACGCGAGCAGCTGGAGGTGAAACTGTCACTGACAGGAAGTGTAAGCAACGCTTTGTATTCACCGCTGGTAGTCGAGTCATGTGGCTGATGAGAGCCAATCAGAAAAAGAACGTGGGCGTTTGCATAATTGTTTACAAAAGCCTTAGTTTCTCTTCGTCCTGACTAAAACGCAACCGCAGCCTTTTCAAACTAAAACAAGACCAACATTTGGGAGGCTGGAAAACTCCGGAGTCGTGTGAATGGCAGAGCGAACCATAGCTAGGTGACACGTTTTAAAACCGCATAACTACATAAATACTGAAAAGATAAACTAAACATTAAAACAATGGAAGTGTATATTTGCCGTACCTGCTCGGTGATGGAGGCGTGTGCATTGTTCCAGTGTTGGGTGTACTGGCATGACTGGAGAGCTGGCTGGCAGACTGGTTCAGACCACTTCGACTTAACTGAGGTGCTGCGCTGCTGTTCATACCACGCATGGGAAACCCCAACGCACCTACAACAAAGACACAGAGACAGAAAACTTGTTTATTCAAAAAGTAAAACATGAACCTTCTCAGTTTAAACATTGTAGAAAAACACAGTTGTGAGCTTAGACGGCAAAATACAGGTTTTAACTTGTGAAAAGATCTAAGAGTTTATGATGAAATCTGTCTTTGTACAGTAGAGACTGAAAGTGTCTCAAATATTTATCATTTTAATGAGACCTGAGACTGACAAGTGTGTGTGTGTGCATCTTACTCTGCGGACCATATAAACTGGCTCCCAGCTGTGACAGTTGACCCGTAGAGGAAGCAGAGGAAGACACCAACATCTGGACACAGAGGAAATCCAACAGATTGTTACTTAACAGTAGAGATGTGTTGGTTATGAGGATTATCACTGTGGGTGTAATTCCCCATTCTTTCACACAATACTTTAAATATGTAAATATAATTGAACGGTATAGAGTGTATGATGAAGATTGATGTAGAAAACCCTGACTAGCAGCAACTCACATCTTTATCCGGGCGGTGAGGAGGGAACATGGACTGCTGGCTGTAGTAGAGGCTTGAGTCGTCCGCGTAGTCGTTCTCCACCCCCCCCTCCATAAACTTCTTCCGGTTAGCACCAAACATACCTCGTGTCACCTGAGAAACCAGAGAGGAAACATGGTCAAGAACACGTTGAAGAGGTGAATCACACACGGATTCATGACGGCGTCTTAAAAGATCCTGTGAACTAAACTTTGTATATTTGTACAGAGGCAACAGGCAAATACGTTATAACTGTTTGGATAATTGAATAATTATTAAAGTGATATTTTTTAACCTCTTAACAAAAAAAGATTTTCTCCGTTTTAACTCATATTAGACTGAACATCTTCGGGCTTCCGTCTGCTGGTCAAACCAAAACGATTTTTGAAAGGTGTCAACTTCAACTATTATTCAGAGTTTAGCTTATAAACCAAGGAGTTACTTGAAAAACTAATTGATGGATAATGGACATTATCATTACTCCTAATTTTGTGAACAAGAACTCATATTCTGTGGTTGTTCTGTAAAGCCCTGAACACATTGGTGCATCTGTGATTCAACAAGCAGGTGCTACGTCCATTTCCTCACATTAAACTAGTTGTACATGAAAACAAAGTCAATGAAATGACCCAGGAAAAAGGACATAAAACGTGTGGAGTTGAACACATGGTTTGGGTTTTAGGTAGATGTGGAGACACGTCCTCGGAGCTGCTGGACCAACCGGGGACAGGGGTCGATGTAAAGTGTGGATTGAATCTGGAACATGTGCACGTCAGTGTCTGGAGAAGCTTCTGTCATCACTTACACTTGTTTTCACTTGAAACACATTTATATTCAGATCTGAACTCACAGCAGCTTCTGATCTGTGCGTTTCCAGAGCAGCTCCGGTCATTACGGGATGCGAACCCCCGACCTGTCTGCGGGGTTTCACCGGTTGAATTGTGTTGGTTGAAAGTAGGTTAACAAAACACCCGCAATCTGCAGCCAGTGAGCAGTAGCTAACGGAGCTAACCCGCGGACAACGTGGACACCTCGGGGGTTTTCTTTGTTAAGACCCCGTGCTTCCCGGTGTGGGTTCTCCTGCTGCTCCCACATGGGACCAGCAGCCGTTAGAAGACAAAACTTCTTTCTTCTGCTTTCAAATGTCCGTTAAAGGCGCACAGAGCTAATGTTAGCAGCATGAGCTAATAAAGCTGCTCCAATCTGACTGACGTGGATCAAACCTCAATGTTTCCTGCTTGTTTTCTACAACACGAATAAAGTGACTCAACCCGCGTCTTCTTCTGTCACTGAATCTGAAATGAAATGTTACATATTAGCTGCCGTTACCGTGTTAGCTCCGAAATGTGTCAGGAGCTACCGCTAGCTAGCAAGAGCGCGTAAGCTAACGGCTGCTTCAATAGGAATACACGAGTACGTTAGCATGCGAGCTAGCGCTCGCTACCGAGCTAGCTGCTCGGCTAGTAGCACCGTAAGAAGGCCGCTACACGAGCTCTTAAAAGCGGGTTTAACGTGGTCCGTCGGGCCGGTGAAGTGTGATTTTCAGCGGGTAAACGGACCGGCTACCGGGCGGAGACAGTGACCGGGAACAGTGGGTTTTATTCGGGTTTGGGCCTGCGCCGCCTCCGTCGGTCAGTTTCCCAAAACAACAACAAAAAGAACCGGGGCCGCGCTGCTCCGGTGAGAGTCGAGTCCCCTCGGTTCTCCGCTCCGCTCGGTCCCGTAGTGACGAGCACACGGCCCGGGTTTCACTGCGGCTCCGCTTCGGCTCCAAACGTCCGAACAAATGAATAAAAGAAGAAAAGCAGAATCTCACCGCATCAATCTTTCTTCCCCGCTACAATCCAAGATGGCCGACATCACTTCGCAAATCAGAGAGGATGCTGGGAAACCTTTCCCCTCTGACCCCTGAGCCCGTTACGTTACTCTACTTTAGTTACTTTACTTTATTCTACTCTGTTCTACTTTACTCTACTTTACTGTATGAGCCCCGTTACGTTACTCTACTATAGTTACTTTACTTTATTCTACTCTGTTCTACTTTACTGGATGAGCCCGTTACGTTACTCTACTATAGTTACTTTACTTTAATCTACTCTGTTCTACTTTACTGGATGAGCCCGTTACGTTACTCTCCTTTAGTTACTTTACTTTATTCTACTCTGTCCTACTCTGTACTACTTTACTGTATGAGCCCGTTACGTTACTCTACTATAGTTACTTTACTTTAATCTACTCTGTTCTACTTTACTGGATGAGCCCGTTACGTTACTCTACTATAGTTACTTTACTTTAATCTACTCTGTTCTACTTTACTGGATGAGCCCGTTACGTTACTCTACTTTAGTTACTTTACTTTATTCTACTCTGTCCTACTCTGTTCTACTTTACTGGATGAGCCCCGTTACGTTACTCTACTATAGTTACTTTACTTTAATCTACTCTGTTCTACTTTACTGGATGAGCCCGTTACGTTACTCTACTTTAGTTACTTTACTTTATTCTACTCTGTCCTACTCTGTTCTACTTTACTGGATGAGCCCCGTTACGTTACTCTACTATAGTTACTTTACTTTAATCTACTCTGTTCTACTTTACTGGATGAGCCCGTTACGTTACTCTACTTTAGTTACTTTACTTTATTCTACTCTGTTCTACTTTACTGTATGAGCCCCGTTACGTTACTCTCCTTTAGTTACTTTACTTTATTCTACTCTGTTCTACTTTACTGTATGAGCCCCGTTACGTTACTCTCCTTTAGTTACTTTACTTTATTCTACTCTGTTCTACTTTACTGGATGAGCCCGTTACGTTACTCTACTTTAGTTACTTTACTTTGTTCTACTCTGTTCTACTTTACTGGATGAGCCCGTTACGTTACTCTACTATAGTTACTTTACTTTAATCTACTCTGTTCTACTTTACTGGATGAGCCCGTTACGTTACTCTACTTTAGTTACTTTACTTTATTCTACTCTGTTCTACTTTACTGTATGAGCCCCGTTACGTTACTCTCCTTTAGTTACTTTACTTTATTCTACTCTGTCCTACTCTGTTCTACTTTACTGGATGAGCCCGTTACGTTACTCTACTATAGTTACTTTACTTTAATCTACTCTGTACTACTTTACTGTATGAGCCCGTTACGTTACTCTACTATAGTTACTTTACTTTAATCTACTCTGTTCTACTTTACTGGATGAGCCCGTTACGTTACTCTACTATAGTTACTTTACTTTAATCTACTCTGTTCTACTTTACTGGATGAGCCCGTTACGTTACTCTACTATAGTTACTTTACTTTGTTCTACTCTGTTCTACTTTACTGTATGAGCCCCGTTACGTTACTCTACTATAGTTACTTTACTTTAATCTACTCTGTTCTACTTTACTGGATGAGCCCGTTACGTTACTCTACTATAGTTACTTTACTTTGTTCTACTCTGTTCTACTTTACTGTATGAGCCCCGTTACGTTACTCTACTATAGTTACTTTACTTTAATCTACTCTGTTCTACTTTACTGGATGAGCCCGTTACGTTACTCTACTATAGTTACTTTACTTTGTTCTACTCTGTTCTACTTTACTGTATGAGCCCCGTTACGTTACTCTACTATAGTTACTTTACTTTAATCTACTCTGTTCTACTTTACTGTATGAGCCCCGTTACGTTACTCTACTATAGTTACTTTACTTTGTTCTACTCTGTTCTACTTTACTGTATGAGCCCCGTTACGTTACTCTACTATAGTTACTTTACTTTGTTCTACTCTGTTCTACTTTACTGTATGAGCCCTGTTACGTTACTCTACTATAGTTACTTTACTTTAATCTACTCTGTTCTACTTTACTGTATGAGCCCCGTTACGTTACTCTACTATAGTTACTTTACTTTGTTCTACTCTGTTCTACTTTACTGTATGAGCCCCGTTACGTTACTCTACTATAGTTACTTTACTTTAATCTACTCTGTTCTACTTTACTGGATGAGCCCGTTACGTTACTCTACTATAGTTACTTTACTTTGTTCTACTCTGTTCTACTTTACTGTATGAGCCCGTTACGTTACTCTCCTATAGTTACTTTACTTTGTTCTACTCTGTTCTACTTTACTGTATGAGCCCGTTATGTTACTCTACTATAGTTACTTTACTTTAATCTACTCTGTTCTACTTTACTGTATGAGCCCGTTACGTTACTTTACTATAGTTACTTTACTACAGTTACTTTACTGTATTCTACTCTGTTCTACTTTACTGTATGAGCCCGTTACGTTACTCTACTATAGTTACTTTACTTTATTCTACTCTGTTCTACTTTACTGTATGAGCCCGTTACGTTACTTTACTATAGTTACTTTACTACAGTTACTTTACTGTATTCTACTCTGTTCTACTTTACTGTATGAGCCCGTTACGTTACTCTACTATAGTTACTTTACTACAGTTACTTTACTGTATTCTACTCTGTTCTACTTTACTGTATGAGCCCGTTATGTTACTCTACTATAGTTACTTTACTTTAATCTACTCTGTTCTACTTTACTGTATGAGCCTGTTACGTTACTTTACTATAGTTACTTTACTACAGTTACTTTACTGTATTCTACTCTGTTCTACTTTACTGTATGAGCCCGTTACGTTACTCTACTATAGTTACTTTACTTTATTCTACTCTGTTCTACTTTACTGTATGAGCCCGTTACGTTACTTTACTATAGTTACTTTACTACAGTTACTTTACTGTATTCTACTCTGTTCTACTTTACTGTATGAGCCCGTTACGTTACTCTACTATAGTTACTTTACTACAGTTACTTTACTGTATTCTACTCTGTTCTACTTTACTGTATGAGCCCGTTACGTTACTCTACTATAGTTACTTTACTTTATTCTACTCTGTTCTACTTTACTGTATGAGCCCCGTTACGTTACTCTACTATAGTTACTTTACTACAGTTACTTTACTGTATTCTACTCTGTTCTACTTTACTGTATGAGCCCGTTATGTTACTCTACTATAGTTACTTTACTTTAATCTACTCTGTTCTACTTTACTGTATGAGCCCGTTACGTTACTTTACTATAGTTACTTTACTACAGTTACTTTACTGTATTCTACTCTGTTCTACTTTACTGTATGAGCCCGTTACGTTACTCTACTATAGTTACTTTACTTTATTCTACTCTGTTCTACTTTACTGTATGAGCCCGTTACGTTACTTTACTATAGTTACTTTACTACAGTTACTTTACTGTATTCTACTCTGTTCTACTTTACTGTATGAGCCCGTTACGTTACTCTACTATAGTTACTTTACTACAGTTACTTTACTGTATTCTACTCTGTTCTACTTTACTGTATGAGCCCGTTACGTTACTCTACTATAGTTACTTTACTTTATTCTACTCTGTTCTACTTTACTGTATGAGCCTGTTACGTTACTTTACTACAGTTACTTTACTTTAATCTACTCTGTTCTACTTTACTGTATGAGCCCCGTTACGTTACTCTACTATAGTTACTTTACTTTATTCTACTCTGTTCTACTCTGTTCTACTTTACTGTATGAGCCCCGTTACGTTACTCTACTATAGTTACTTTACTTTAATCTACTCTGTTCTACTTTACTGGATGAGCCCCGTTACGTTACTTTACTACAGTTACTTTACTTTAATCTACTCTGTTCTACTTTACTGTATGAGCCCGTTACGTTACTCTACTATAGTTACTTTACTTTATTCTACTCTGTTCTACTTTACTGTATGAGCCTGTTACGTTACTCTACTATAGTTACTTTACTATATTCTACTCTGTTCTAATTTACTCTACTTTACTGTATGAGCTCAGTTACGTTACTTTACTCTGCTCTGCTTTACTTTAGTTGACTCTACTTTACACTTCTATAGTTTACTTTACTTTACTTTATTCTACTCTACTCTGCTCTACTTTACTCTTCTCGACTGCGTAGTTCCCTCCGTTTTTTTAATTATTGGGGAATTAGAAAAAAGAGAAACACTTTTACAAAGGTAAATTGTATACAATATTTAACAATAATAATTGTGTACCAGACAACTCTAAGAACAGTTTCTATATGGAATGAAAATCTATTATATAATTATAATTTTAATGATTATAGAAATTAAAGGATAAACATCCAGTGTTTCATTAAATCACGAGTAAAGAAATATTTACTACAGAGGGAAACTGTTTTACTGTTAACACTTTGTTAAATTATTTAAAAAATATACAAAATGAACAAATGAAGATGTGTGATGGAAGGTTGAGAAGATATTTTTAAGTCTTACCAGAATCACTCCGGAGAGATAAAAGTTGTAATGTCCCAATTTTCTGTAAGTTTTATCATTTTGTTTGTATTAAAATTTCGGTTTTGTTTTATTTTGTAAATGCTACAAACTGTTGAGCGGAAGTTGAGTCATGTCTACAGAAGCTTCACAAGTCCCTTTCGATTGGTCGCTGGCACTAAGGGCTCAGTTTGACCAATGAGCGCTGAGCTCAGAGCCGCAGTGACACTATAAAGCCCCGCTGTGCCCCTCCCCCTCCTACACATCGACTCTTTGAATCCCATCGAAATGTCTGGACGAGGTAAAACCGGAGGAAAGGCCCGCGCCAAGGCCAAGACCCGCTCCTCCCGGGCCGGGCTCCAGTTCCCGGTGGGCCGCGTCCACAGGCTGCTCCGCAAGGGGAACTACGCGCACCGTGTGGGAGCCGGAGCTCCGGTGTACCTGGCCGCTGTGCTCGAGTACCTGACCGCTGAGATCCTGGAGCTCGCCGGGAACGCGGCCCGCGACAACAAGAAGTCCCGCATCATCCCCCGCCACCTGCAGCTCGCCGTCCGCAACGACGAGGAGCTCAACAAGCTGCTGGGGGGGGTCACCATCGCTCAGGGCGGGGTTCTGCCCAACATCCAGGCGGTGCTGCTGCCCAAGAAGACCGAGAAGGCCGCCAAGTCCAAGTAGAAGCTCCGGAGACCCGGAGAACCACAACGGCTCTTTTCAGAGCCACCCACCCTCAGAGGAGAGTCAAAGTCCGGCTACAGCTGAATCAGCTCAGGGTCCATCTGGAGCTCAGACATGTTCATTAGAAAGCGACCAGAAGTCAAAGTAATGATGTATAATTAATAATCAGACTTATTGTTGGTCTTTGATCTAATTCATCGAATCTGATTCAATCTGCAACATAAAGTTACAACTAAATTGATTTAAAAAAAAATTGTGTCTGAAACATTTTGTCCAATTCTGGTCTTTTGGTTCAAATTATGTTCAGGTGGAAACTTTAGTATCAAACAACATGAGGACACCCTGAAGTGTCCCCGTCACCGCCCCCTGGCGTCTGGCTGCAGTGTAGGTCATGAACCCTCCATGTTAGCAGATGGGACATTGAGCCATGTCCCCTTGACCACCCCCTGGCGTCTGGCTGCAGTATAGGTCATGGACCCTCCATGTTAGCAGATGGGACATTGAGCCTTGTCCCCGTCACTGCCCCCTGGCGTCTGGCGTCTGGCTGCAGTATAGGTCATGAACCCTCCATGTTAGCAGGTGGGACATTGAGCCATGTCCCCGTCACCGCCCCCTGGCGTCTGGCTGCAGTATAGGTCATAAACCCTCCATGTTAGCAGATGGGACATTGAGCCATGTCCCCTTGACCGCCCCCTGGTGTCTGGCGTCTGGCTGCAGTATAAGTCATGAACCCTCCATGTTAGCAGGTGGGACATTGAGCCATGTCCACGTCACCGCCCCCTGGTGTCTGGCTGCAGTATAGGTCATAAACCCTCCATGTTAGCAGGTGGGACATTGAGCCATGTCCCCGTCACCGCCCCCTGGCGTCTGGCTGCAGTATAGGTCATAAACCCTCCATGTTAGCAGATGGGACATTGAGCCATGTCCCCTTGACCGCCCCCTGGTGTCTGGCTGCAGAATAGGTCATGGACCCTCCATGTTAGCAGATGGGACATTGAGCCTTGTCCCTGTCACCGCCCCCTGGTGTCTGGCTGCAGTATAGGTCATGAACCCTCCATGTTAGCAGAGGGGACATTGAGCCATGTCCCCTTGACCGCCCCCTGGTGTCTGGCTGCAGTATAGGTCATGAACCCTCCATGTTAGCAGATGGGACATTGAGCCATGTCCCCTTGACCGCCCCCTGGTGTCTGGCTGCAGTATAGGTCAATGACTTCAATCAGTTTCTTTGTATCTATTGAACATTCTAGACTCTTTCATCTTTAAAGACTTTCATGTCTTTGATTCAATTTCCTACTTTTATTCAAAACAATGTTTTCCTGTCAAAACGTAAACGACTTCAGAAGAAACCGTAAAACGTGTCTATCTGAAATAAGAATGTAATTAAGCATCTTGTCAGGTGCTTTTGTTTTGAAGGATTTTTAACCGGAAATTCAGAGACTAACTGGCTCCAACTTGAAAAGAGAGATTACGCTTCATGGGGCGTGGTAGAGCAGACTGTTTTCCTACACGTCCGCATCACAGAAATAAATACGAACGTTCTTTGGTTGTTGAGCATTATCTTCTCTGCTCTGCTCCCAAGATGTCAGGTCGCGGTAAAGGAGGAAAAGGTCTCGGTAAAGGCGGCGCCAAGCGCCACCGGAAGGTTCTCCGTGATAACATCCAGGGAATCACCAAACCCGCCATCCGCCGTCTGGCTCGCCGCGGCGGAGTGAAGCGTATCTCCGGGCTGATCTACGAGGAGACCCGCGGGGTGCTCAAGGTTTTCCTGGAGAACGTCATCCGTGACGCCGTCACCTACACCGAGCACGCTAAGAGGAAGACGGTGACCGCCATGGACGTGGTGTACGCGCTGAAGAGACAGGGCCGCACTCTGTACGGCTTCGGAGGCTAAACCTCACCCGGATGTGACCACGACGACCCAACGGCTCTTTTAAGAGCCACACACCGAGTCACTGAGGAGACAAAGTCCTGAGAACAACCGACACAGACCATTAGCACTGGATCGCATTGATCACACTTTACATCTTTATTACAACTCATCTCATTATTATTCTTTCTGAGTTTAAAACAAGTCAATATGAAAATCAACAGAAATGATGAAACAAATCTTCATCAGACTCAAACGATGCAGTTTCACATCAACAGACTTCATCACAGGAAACGTCTTCACGTTTGTCTTTAAGATGATATTCAGTTTATATTAATGTCCGTTCACTGACTTTCTGCTTTCAGTCCAAGTTCACTTGTTACAAACAAGAACACATTTCCCTCTAAAAGTAGATAATCAAATACTAATCCTGTTTGTATTTGATACATTAAAGGACAGTTGTATTTCAGCGCTGTACAAATACACGAGTCATTTATATTTGTCACATTTTGTCCCTGGATTAAACTTATTAACTTCAGCCTTGATCACATTAAACATAGTTGGTGTCAGTTAAAGTGAATATTTGACCCTTGAGCAACATGTTGTTAGAGTCACGACCGTTTGGCCAAATAAATAAAAACCTGGAACATCATTAAATGACAAAGATATTAAAGCTGTATATTTTTTTTATAAATATTGTATATTCTCCACTTCTCTGCCCAACAATACATTTATCTAACTCAAACATTTCTCATACTGTATATTCTACTGTTTGTTTTGCACCAAACTGTATTTTAATATAAGTGATAATAAAAAAACTAATGTGATCAACATGATGTGTATTATGTTTCACACTTTACAGTGTTTTACTTTAATCACTGTGCGATGCTTCCAGAAACCTTCTTTTCAGGTATTGGATAAAAAATATAAATCAGTTTTATTATATTTACATTTACAAATGTCTTCAGATGTGATTAACGTCTGTTTAATTATTACATTAAATGATATAGTTCATACTTATTGAAAAAGTAAATAGAAATTAATTAATGAAATATGAGTTTGTATATATATATATATATATATATATATATATAGTTTAGCTCTAAACTTTTCTCTGAATGAGAAATTACTTTGAATTTGTAGAAACTTGTAGAAACTCGCTGTGACGCTGAACATTGAGCCAATGGCCGAGTGGGAACAGCGCAGCCTCATTTACATGTGATGTGTGTAAAAGCGGTCCGCCGCTGCTTCCTCCTCACATCTCCTCTGATCCACAGAAACGATGCCAGATGCAGTGAAGGCCTCAGCGCCCAAGAAGGGCTCCAAGAAGGCGGTGACCAAGGTCCCCGGTAAGACCGGGAAGAAGAGGAGGAAGAGCCGCAAGGAGAGCTACGCCATCTACGTGTACAAGGTGCTGAAGCAGGTGCACCCCGACACCGGCATCTCCTCCAAGGCCATGGGCATCATGAACTCCTTCGTGGGCGACATCTTCGAGCGCATCGCCGGGGAGGCCTCCCGCCTGGCTCAGTACAACAAGCGCCGGACCATCACCTCCAGGGAGATCCAGACCGCCGTGCGCCTGCTGCTCCCCGGGGAGCTGGCCAAGCACGCCGTGTCCGAGGGCACCAAGGCCGTGACCAAGTACACCAGCTCCAAGTAAACTGCGGGACACCGCTTCCACCCAACGGCTCTTTTAAGAGCCACACACCGGCTCCATGGAGACAAACGGTCCTGATGGTTCAATGTTCACACTCACACACTCACCACGTTTCATAGCGAGTCTCGTGTCACAGACTCAAAGGACTCGTCCTGAATCTGGAGACTTTACAATAAGTCAATGAACCATATTCAATCTGAACTGATGATTCATAACATTCATGTTCAGAGTCAGGTCGAGTTCATTAATCATTAAATCAAACAACTTGAAGATTTCACGACACGTTAACGTTTCTTTATCTAAAGAATCATAAACTCCACATCACGTGTTTCATCTTCTTCTCCGTTATGGGACCAACGAGTTTATTTTATTTATCTTTTGATTTCAGAAGATAACGAGCCGCTGCTTTTCCCGCGTTTGAGCCGTTTTTCAAAACTCGCGCTTTTTGTTGACGTCACCAGGTCAGCTGATCATAAACCAACGGCTCTTTATTCGAATAGTTTTTGCACAAGTGAAATAACGATGGAAACAAAGAGCCTGAATCTGGAGGCTCGTGAACTAAATGATTAAGAAGACGAGACAGTTATTGATTCAATATTTCGCTGTTGTAATTATTCATTATTTAGCTGTTTGCATGTTATTATAGAAACTACTCGTCTGAGTTTCCATCCATTCACATTGAACATGTTCATTTCATGTATTGCTGAATTGTGAGAAAGAACTCTCATTTAGTTTCTGATCATTTCTTTTTATCCTGTTTTGGATAAAAATCATTAAATGTGAATGTTTCAAAGGAGGATATTTACTTATGACTTATATAAAAACCTTAGATTTTTATAAGAAGCTCTGAAGTTTGTATATCATATAAATACACATTTCATATAAGCTTATTTAATATTTCTGACTTAACCCAATTTTTCACGTTGAAAAAAACAACACATCAGTGAAATATTTACATTGAGTTGTTTGAAAAAAGATAAAGTTGAATATGTTATGATTATATTAATGTTTATATTAAGTAAATTCTATATGATGTAATTATATTCAATATGTTCTAAGTATAAGTTTTATATTTATTTTCATATCCTAGTAAAGATTCTTCTTGTTTTGAATCTTTTCAACTGAACAATAGAAAATGTCCTCTCTGCTCTCACCGGAAGTGACTTCCCCTCGTCACGTGCCTCTCTGTGGACCAATCAGCGCCGGCAGCGCCGCGGCTCCGGCTATATAAGCAGAGCTCCGCCGCTCGCTTCCCTATGTTCATTCTGTTCTGAAACGATGGCGAGAACCAAGCAGACCGCCCGGAAGTCCACCGGAGGGAAAGCTCCCAGGAAGCAGCTGGCCACCAAGGCCGCCCGGAAGAGCGCCCCGGCCACCGGCGGCGTGAAGAAGCCTCACCGCTACAGGCCCGGGACCGTGGCTCTCAGAGAGATCCGCCGCTACCAGAAGTCCACCGAGCTGCTGATCCGCAAGCTGCCCTTCCAGCGCCTGGTCCGGGAGATCGCTCAGGACTTCAAGACCGACCTGCGCTTCCAGAGCTCCGCCGTCATGGCGCTGCAGGAGGCCAGCGAGGCCTACCTGGTCGGCCTGTTCGAGGACACCAACCTGTGCGCCATCCACGCCAAGAGGGTCACCATCATGCCCAAAGACATCCAGCTGGCCCGGCGCATCCGCGGGGAGAGAGCGTAACCTGCCCGCACTCCGCTCACCACACAACGGCTCTTTTAAGAGCCACTCACCCTCCGTGGAGAGTCAAAGTCCCGCTGCAGCCGAGTCGTTGTGTTGGTCATTAATCATGAATCACTCGAGTATTAAAACACAAACCTCATGTTCACCAGTCAGATCAGTGTTTACATTCACTCACTACAGACACGTGATCTGTGGGGGGGGATGTTACTGGAACATCTGACCTGCAGATTCAAACCTTCTGCTCCTTCTCATCTAAAGTGAAGACTTCATGTACAAATACTTTTTTACAGCCGAGTTACAAATACATGTAATATGGGGAAAACTTCTCAAGTCTCTGTATTTTACATATTAGCTTCGCTGGGATCCGTCTAATAAAATACTGATAAAGACACGAGCTGGTCTGAGTGGAGAAGTTTCCCCCAGAGACGTGAACTGACCCACGTGTTGTAACGTTCAACACGTGGGTCAGTTTAAACAGGCAGAGGTCACGAGGTAGTAGTTCGGCCATACAAGCCAGTAGCCAGTGAGCCTCATCCTACTTTAGTCCTGTATCAGAGATTATGAGCCCATAAAACTTGATATATCGATCATCGACTATAAAGTAATAAATTACTAATGTTAATTACAATTCAGTGGTCAACAGCGACCTCCAGTGACCAAGAACCACTACTGCAGGGTTGCATCACATCTGAAGACGTGTTGAATGTAAATATAATAAAACTGATTTATATTTTTTATCCAATACCTGAAAAGAAGGTTTCTGGAAGCATCGCACAGTGATTAAAGTAAAACACTGTAAAGTGTGAAACATAATACGCATCATGTTGATCACATTAGTTTTTTTATTATCACTTATACATACAGTTTGATACAAACAGTAGAATATACAGTATAAGAAAGGTTTGAGTTAGATAAATGTATTGTTGAGCAATGAAGTGGAGAATATACAATATTTATATAAAAAAATAATATACAGCTTTAATATCTTTGCCATTTAATGATGTTCCAGGTTTTTTTCATTTGGCCAAACGGTCGTGACTCTAACAACATGTTGCTCAAGGGTCAAATATTCACTTTAACTGACACCAACTATGTTTAATGTGTTCAAGGCTAAAGTTAATAAGTTTATTCCAGGGACAAAATGTGACAAATATAAATAACTCGTGTATTTGTACAGCGCTGAAATACAACTGTCCTTTAATGTATCAAATACAAACAGGATTAGTATTTGATTATCTACTTTTAGAGGGAAATGTGTTCTTGTTTGTAACAAGTGAACTTGGACTGAAAGCAGAAAGTCAGTGAACGGACATTAATATAAACTGAATATCATCTTAAAGACAAACGTGAAGACGTTTCCTGTGATGAAGTCTGTTGATGTGAAACTGCATCGTTTGAGTCTGATGAAGATTTGTTTCATCATTTCTGTTGATTTTCATATTGACTTGTTTTAAACTCAGAAATAATAATAATGAGATGAGTTGTAATAAAGATGTAAAGTGTGATCAATGCGATCCAGTGCTAATGGTCTGTGCCGGTTGTTCTCAGGACTTTGTCTCCTCAGTGACTCGGTGTGTGGCTCTTAAAAGAGCCGTTGGGTCGTCGTGGTCACATCCGGGTGAGGTTTAGCCTCCGAAGCCGTACAGAGTGCGGCCCTGTCTCTTCAGCGCGTACACCACGTCCATGGCGGTCACCGTCTTCCTCTTAGCGTGCTCGGTGTAGGTGACGGCGTCACGGATGACGTTCTCCAGGAAAACCTTGAGCACCCCGCGGGTCTCCTCGTAGATCAGCCCGGAGATACGCTTCACTCCGCCGCGGCGAGCCAGACGGCGGATGGCGGGTTTGGTGATTCCCTGGATGTTATCACGGAGAACCTTCCGGTGGCGCTTGGCGCCGCCTTTACCGAGACCTTTTCCTCCTTTACCGCGACCTGACATCTTCTCTTCGGGACTGAAGCAGAATGAAGTGACAGGCGGCGACGCTGCTTTTTAAATCCTTTCTGCGGACGTGTATGAAGCAAGCTGGCTGCACCACAGCTGTTTCCGTTTCCTTTTTTCAGCCTAAGAGCCCGGATTCTCTTCATTTCCGGTTAAAGTATTTCAAAATAATAGAACATCGTTCTCAAAGCTTCATTCTAGTTCTTAGTCAACGAATGAAATAATTGTAACAGAACTTCATTTGATCTGATTATGTTTGTGCAGTTGTATTTTACATATTTATGCACATTACTAAGATTTGTATCACAAAGACATCCTGAATCCTGAAGTACAAAGACTTTGCACTTCAGGATTCAGAGTTCACGGGAGATTCTGTCAAATACAAACATCTCAGCCCTTAAATCACTCAGATGAAAGTTGTCAGGATGAGGATTTTTATTGTTGATCAGTTTCTTCATCAGATGAAGAAAACAAGTCTTCATTAAGTATATAAACTTAATGTAGATAAACGAATCAGCAGTTTTAACATCTAACCTGTGTGAAGGACAGTTTCTCCTCCAGGTTTCCAGAGGAAATGAGACGATCAGCTGATCTCTCTCTAACCCTCCCACCTCTCCTGCTTCTCTTCATCTTACACATTCAGATATATTATACAGGGACAATCAACATGTGATGCACATTCATGTTTTCAAACATCTCAGGAAACGTTTCATAGTGAATATGTTTCAACAGTGATGTAAATAAATGAAATAATGTTTTCTTCAAAGCGATTTGATTGATTTATGACTTTAGGAACATAATGAATGAAATTTCAGTCCTTTGTCGAGTATGAAGGAAATGAGGCGAAGTTAGATTAGAAGTGTAGACACAAAAAATGTAATCTAAATATATTTTGTACCAAATGATCTATAAACATGTTGTCACTGTCAGAAGGAGATGACATCATCTCGTCCCTGGTGACGAGCATCAAATCAGTCTCTTCTGTTTCAGGCTCTTTGTCAGAAACATAGAAGATAAAGATGTAACTCAGATTTACATTGTTCAAACTATTAAGATCATGTTTAGTGACGATACAGTAATTTCTGCATTTAATAAAAAGTGAATAAATGAGGACGAGATGATTGTTCATGGTTCAGAGGTTCAGCTTCACAAGAGGAAACTAGATTAGAATCTGTTTAAGTTTAAATAAATCACTACCTATAAACATCAGATATATTTCTATATATTTATGACAAATTCAGTAGAAACAGTAAGAAATAGATCTACAATATTTACAATATGACTTTAACAACATAAATAATATATGTAGAGATTTGTTCTGTTAACAAAACTTAAGTTGATGTTAGTGAATCTTAATCATGATCATAAGTTTTAGTAAATAAAGTTTGATGAAGTGTTTTGAATCTGTTTCTGAAGATGAGTGTGAACTTCTGACTTCACAGGTAAATATATTAAATAAGTAAGTTTCATAATAAGTTGAAGTGAGCAGATAAAGTTTGAGCTAAAAACCAAAATACGTTTCAGGAACTAAATCGTAAAGTTAAGTATTTTGACTCTGATGAAAATGAAAGTTTAGTAACTAGTTAGTTAGTTAATCAAGTTTAGTAACTAGTTAGTTTGATAATAAAGTCCAGTAACTAGTTAGTTTGATAATAAAGTTCAGTAACTAGTTAGTTTGATAATAAAGTTCAGTAACTAGTTAGTTTGATAATAAAGTTTAGTAACTACTTAGTTTGATAATAAAGTTCAGTAACTAGTTAGTTTGATAATAAAGTTTAGTAACTACTTAGTTTGATAATAAAGTTTAGTAACTAGTTAGTTTGATAATAAAGTTCAGTAACTAGTTACAGTTTGATAATAAAGTTTAGTAACTACTTAGTTTGATAATAAAGTTCAGTAACTAGTTACAGTTTGATAATAAAGTTTAGTAACTAGTTACAATTTGATAATAAAGTTTAGTAACTACTTAGTTTGATAATAAAGTTTAGTAACTAGTTAGTTTGATAATAAAGTTCAGTAACTAGTTACAGTTTGATAATAAAGTTTAGTAACTACTTAGTTTGATAATAAAGTTCAGTAACTAGTTACAGTTTGATAATAAAGTTTAGTAACTAGTTACAATTTGATAATAAAGTTTAGTAACTACTTAGTTTGATAATAAAGTTTAGTAACTAGTTAGTTTGATAATAAAGTTTAGTAACTACTTAGTTTGATAATAAAGTTTAGTAACTAGTTAGTTTGATAATAAAGTTTAGTAACTAGTTACAATTTGATAATAAAGTTTAGTAACTACTTAGTTTGATAATAAAGTTCAGTAACTAGTTAGTTAATAAAGTCCAGTAACTAGTCAGTTGGTTCTGACCCAGTGCTCTGCTGCTGGAACACGTGACTCTCTGGACATTAGCTCTGCACCAGGTGGTGGCTCTGAAAAGAGCCGTTTGTTTTCCTCCACTTGTTCTTCTTCTACTTCCTGGTTGTCCTCCTGACTCCGACCTTCTTCTCCTTGGTGCTCGGGGCCTTCACCGCCTTCTTCACAACCTTCTTGGCCGCAACCGGCTTCTTGGCCGCCGCCGCCTTCTTCGGGCTCTTGACCTCCACCTTCTTGGCCACTTTCTTGGCAGCCGGAACTTTCTTGACCATCTTCACCTTCTTCGCTGCGGGCTTGGGAGACTTCTTGGCCGCTTTCAGGGTCTTGATGGCGGTCTTGATCGCGACCCTCTTCGGGGACTTGGGGCTCTTCTTCGGGGTCGCGGGCTTCCTGGCTTTGGGGGCGGGCTTCCTGGCGGGTTTCTTCGCCACCTTCTTGGACTTCTCTGCGGTTTTGTTCATCCTGAAGGATCCGGACGCTCCGTGTCCTGTGAGCTGAACCACGGTCCCGTCGCTCAGCAGCTTCCCGAGGGCGCGTTTGATGTTGTGCCCGTTGTGATCCACATCGTATCCCGCCGCGGCCAGCTGCTTCTTCACGGCGATGAAGGAGATGCCCTTCCTGTCCTTGCAGCCCGTGATGGCTTCCAGGATGCGCTCCCCGGCCCCGGGCCCGGTCCTCTTCGCGGGCTTGGTGCTCTTCTTCCTCGGGGACTTGGGGGGTTTGGCCGGTGCGGAGGCGGCGGCTGCAGCTGGAGCGACTTCTTCTGCCATCGTGACGTGAAGCTGTGAATCAACGGGAGTTGGATTCTGATGCAGATTCCTGCGCAGACACCGGATCTTAAACACACCATGAGAACCGTGGAGACTCAAGCTGCTGCTGCAGCAACACTTGTGTTTTCTCTTCGACAACAAACGGCTCAAATTCTCTTTTGCTGGAAACAACAACGTGTGAAAAGGAGTCGAAGTGAAAGCGAAGGAGTTTCTCTTCGCCTGGAAACAGTTGGAACATCAAGACGTGTCCGTGTTCTCTTCGGGAAGCGTTTAAAGCGGCTCAGTCAGCCGCCGTGTGACGCGCTGCTCCCGGACTTTTCTCTGTGTTTTCTCTCAGAAACGTTTAAAAAAGCTTCAGATTCACATAAAAACATGTCGGAGGTCGAGAGGAGAAGTTTGTCCAGAGACTCGAGCTGAAAACATTCAACTCTTTGGGGGTTTTGTTCATGAAACGCAGATTAGTTTGGTGCCTGCAAACACACTCGTGTTGGTGGAGTCACAAGCCGAGTTATTTCCTGACAGTGTGTGACTCATCGCTCTATCACAGGTATTTAATATTTAAAGTCACTATAACATCACATCTGCGTTAGAGTTGATATGAACGTGAAACATGTGACACAGACACACAGACACCTGTCAATCATGGCAGTTACATGAAAACACAGACTGCAGCTTCAGGAGGAGACAGATCTTCAACTGTCAAACATCAGAGTGTTCAACTGCACACAGATATATATAATCACAACTAATCCTGACATCAAGAAACACGTTCTATCAATAAGAGAATTAAAAACATGCAGCATATATAAATGATCAACCACAATATGGTCAGAACACTTTTACATCTTAGTGATAATTAAATATACAAACCCAAATCAGTATATGTTACTTTTAAAATTAAAACTGAGAACATTGATTTATAAATGACCTTTGACCTGTGTTACAATAAAAACAACACAAAAGCACATTATTTGATGTGTGACCTCATGAATTGTATTGTTTTTTCAAAATAAACACTTATCTAAATTTTGATTCTTGCAACATATTTCAAAAAAAGTTTGGACGGTAAAGCATTTAGCACTTTGTAATGTTGCCATTCCTTTTCACAGCTCTTTAAAGACGTTGAGGGGCTGAAGCGTTTCAGGGGCACGTTGTTCGATTCTTCCTGCAAACAAGTCTTAAAGGGGACATATCATGCAAATTCCACTTTGTTAGTGCTTCTACAGGTTAATGTGGGTATCTGGCTCATGTCTACCAACCCAAACACTCGGGGAAAAAAACACTCGCGCGTTTTGTTATAGTTCCTCTAAGTCAGAAACGTCATGCTTGAGTGACTCGATTGAGCTTCCTGTGTTTTGTGTCGTCACAATACACAGGAAGCGCCGCTGCGAGGCAGCACAGCGCCGTTCTCCAGCACGCAGCCGCCTGGCTGTTCACACGGGACGAGCATGTCTCCGCTGGTCAGCCCCATAGACTGTATATATAAGGTCAGCCCGCGATTCTGCTTTCTCCGCTTGTTGTTGTACCCGTTGAATGTCGGGGTTCGGGGGTAAATGATGGTCTTCATAGCCCCCCCCCCCCCTCTTTCTCTCTGTCTGTCTGCTTGTGTGCTTGTAGTGGGGGGGCAGAGGGGGACATTTAATTATGTGATTGGGAAAATTAAAACTCCAGGACAACAGAAGGGGAATACAAAGTATGGGATGCATATTTGATCATTTATATCATATAAAATATGTAATTTATATCGTTTAAAATCATGGGGGGAGAGGGGGGAGGGGGGAGCTGGCTCATTAGCATTTAAAGGAACAGGCACTCAAAACAGGTCACTCTGTGGAGGGCTGTTTTATACAGGGTAAAAAGCTGTTTGAAATGATCCTTGTGGTATTTTGACCAAAGTATGTCACAGACATTTCATTAAGACCCCAAGGAACCATATCATTGTGGTAAAGTGGGCATGCTATGTCCCCTTTAAGGTGTGCAACAGTCCGGGCTCTCAGTTGGGGCCCGGTGGGGCCTCCACGCAGTCCAGCCCCCGAAGAGCTCAGTTAGTGAGCTGAGGTTTGCGCCCCTGCTCTTTATGCACTGAAATTCATCCAGATTCCTTGAATCTTTTAATGACGTTTCACACCGGAGAGGATGAAATATCCAAACCGCTTCCTATCCTTCTTTGAGGAACACCGTTTTTAAACATTTCAATAATTTTCTCACATATTTCTTGGCAAACTGACGATCCTCGGCCCGTCTTTGCTCCTAAAGAGCTAGGCCTTTCCTGGATGCTGCTTTTGTACCGAGTCATGATTACAATCACTTGTTGACATCACCTATTTCAAATCACTTCATTTTCTAATCATTCCACCTCACAACCCTAAATGGCCCCGACACAACTTTCCCTGGAATGTGTTTCAGGCCTGAATGGCAGGAATGGTGTTATATTTACATATGAAATGAAGTTGACCTGACAATTCATAAAATATCTTATGTTCATACTGTCTGCAATGAAATACAAGTCAAATTAAATTAAGAAATCACTGCTGCCTTTTTTTATTTGCATATTCCATCCTGTCCCAACTTATGAGCTGGGGATGTAAATGTTTGGATTCAGATTATTAACATTAAAAATAATCCTCTCCCATAACAATGAGTTAAATGACACAGATAAAAAACATCAGGTTTTCTCATTGTATGTTATATTGAGGTTGTTTATCTGACGGTAACAAGAGACGAACTGAAATATTTCGATGTCGGATACATTTTGTCACTTTGACTCAAATTGCGTTCACGTGCTGTGGAAACTTTTAGTGTGAAGTAACAGGTTCCGTGTCCCAGTCAGGAGTTTTCTAAACATCACGTATTTGATCATATAAACACCAAGTTTCCACCTACATCGTCTAAAGAGGAGGTTTCTACTCAGTTTGTCATTAAATGATTCTAAAATTATCACTAACCAATAATTGTTCTCATTGTATTGCATAACTTTGTTTGATTCTCAAATGAAAACGTGTGAACTACAGGAGATGAAGCTGCTCGTTCTGTTATCGAGAGGATCTTTGTTCAGACTTCAGCCTCTGATCTGTGACGTCAGCTCATTTGATTCCTTCTGTGTTGAACCTCGTGTGTTTTTATCACTTTTGTCTGGAGCAGTTTATTTCTTAGTTATTTGAAGCGTCTGTACTGACGTCAGTGCTGCAGCAGCCTGTTCGGTGTCTGTGACAAGAAGTTTCTCTACGGTTCAAACTTCAGAAATCAAAACATTAAAGATCGTTTCTCTCAGTTAACGATGAACTGCTGCTCGGGAGCAGCGGGACTTTGACTCTCCACGGAGGGTGAGTGGCTCTTAAAAGAGCCGTTGTGTGGTGAGCGGAGTGCGGGCAGGTTACGCTCTCTCCCCGCGGATGCGCCGGGCCAGCTGGATGTCTTTGGGCATGATGGTGACCCTCTTGGCGTGGATGGCGCACAGGTTGGTGTCCTCGAACAGGCCGACCAGGTAGGCCTCGCTGGCCTCCTGCAGCGCCATGACGGCGGAGCTCTGGAAGCGCAGGTCGGTCTTGAAGTCCTGAGCGATCTCCCGGACCAGGCGCTGGAAGGGCAGCTTGCGGATCAGCAGCTCGGTGGACTTCTGGTAGCGGCGGATCTCTCTGAGAGCCACGGTCCCGGGCCTGTAGCGGTGAGGCTTCTTCACGCCGCCGGTGGCCGGGGCGCTCTTCCGGGCGGCCTTGGTGGCCAGCTGCTTCCTGGGAGCTTTCCCTCCGGTGGACTTCCGGGCGGTCTGCTTGGTTCTCGCCATCGTTTCAGAACAGAATGAACATAGGGAAGCGAGCGGCGGAGCTCTGCTTATATAGCCGGAGCCGCGGCGCTGCTGGCGCTGATTGGTCCACAGAGAGGCACGTGACGAGGGGAAGTCACTTCCGGTGAGAGCAGAGAGGACATTTTCTATTGTTCAGTTGAAAAGATTCAAAACAAGAAGAATCTTTACTACGATATGAAAATAAATATAAAACTTATACTTAGAACATATTGAATATAAGTACATCATATAGAATTTACTTAGAAAAAATGAATATAATCATAACATATTAAACTTTATCTTTTTTCAAACGACACAATGTAAACATTTCACTGATGTGTTGTTTTTTTCAATGTGAAAAATTGGGTTAAGTCAGAAATATTAAATAAGCTTATATGAAATGTGTATTTATATGATATACAAACTTCAGAGCTTCTTATAAAAATCTAAGGGTTTTATATAAGTCATAAGTAAATATCCTCCTATGAAATATTCACAACATGAGCAGCTTGTTATTTTATGATTTTTATCATAAACAGGATAAAATGAAATGATCAGGAACTGAATGAGAGTTCTTACTCACACTTCAGTAATACATGAACTGAACATGTTCAATGTGAATGGATGGAAACTAAGACAAGTAGTTTCTATAATTACATGCAAACAGCTAAATAATGAATAATTACAACAGCGAAATATTGAATCAATAACTGTCTCGTCTTCTTAATCATTTAGTTCACGAGCCTCCAGATTCAGGCTCTTTGTTTCCATCGTTATTTCACTTGTGCAAAAACTATTCGAATAAAGAGCCGTTGGTTTATGATCAGCTGACCTGGTGACGTCAACAAAAAGCGCGAGTTTTGAAAAACGGCTCAAACGCGGGAAAAGCAGCGGCTCGTTATCTTCTGAAATCAAAAGATAAATAAAATAAACTCGTTCGTCCCATAACGGAGAAGATGAAACACGTGATGCGGAGTTTATGATTCTTTAGATAAAGAAACGTTAACGTGTCGTGAAATCTTGAAGTTGTTTGATTTAATGATTAATGAACTCGACCTGACTCTGAACATGAATGTTATGAATCATCAGTTCAGATTGAATATGGTTCATTGACTTATTGTAAAGTCTCCAGATTCAGGACGAGTCCTTTGAGTCTGTGACACGAGACTCGCTATGAAACGTGGTGAGTGTGTGAGTGTGAACATTGAACCATCAGGACCGTTTGTCTCCATGGAGCCGGTGTGTGGCTCTTAAAAGAGCCGTTGGGTGGAAGCGGTGTCCCGCAGTTTACTTGGAGCTGGTGTACTTGGTCACGGCCTTGGTGCCCTCGGACACGGCGTGCTTGGCCAGCTCCCCGGGGAGCAGCAGGCGCACGGCGGTCTGGATCTCCCTGGAGGTGATGGTCCGGCGCTTGTTGTACTGAGCCAGGCGGGAGGCCTCCCCGGCGATGCGCTCGAAGATGTCGCCCACGAAGGAGTTCATGATGCCCATGGCCTTGGAGGAGATGCCGGTGTCGGGGTGCACCTGCTTCAGCACCTTGTACACGTAGATGGCGTAGCTCTCCTTGCGGCTCTTCCTCCTCTTCTTCCCGGTCTTACCGGGGACCTTGGTCACCGCCTTCTTGGAGCCCTTCTTGGGCGCTGAGGCCTTCACTGCATCCGGCATCGTTTCTGTGGATCAGAGGAGATGTGAGGAGGAAGCAGCGGCGGACCGCTTTTACACACATCACATGTAAATGAGGCTGCGCTGTTCCCACTCGGCCATTGGCTCAATGTTCAGCGTCACAGCGAGTTTCTACAAGTTTCTACAAATTCAAAGTAATTTCTCATTCAGAGAAAAGTTTAGAGCTAAACTATATATATATATATATATATATATATATACATACAAACTCATATTTCATTAATTAATTTCTATTTACTTTTTCAATAAGTATGAACTATATCATTTAATGTAATAATTAAACAGACGTTAATCACATCTGAAGACATTTGTAAATGTAAATATAATAAAACTGATTTATATTTTTTATCCAATACCTGAAAAGAAGGTTTCTGGAAGCATCGCACAGTGATTAAAGTAAAACACTGTAAAGTGTGAAACATAATACGCATCATGTTGATCACATTAGTTTTTTTATTATCACTTATATTAAAATACAGTTTGGTGCAAAACAAACAGTAGAATATACAGTATGAGAAATGTTTGAGTTAGATAAATGTATTGTTGGGCAGAGAAGTGGAGAATATACAATATTTATAAAAAAAAATATACAGCTTTAATATCTTTGTCATTAAATGATGTTCCAGGTTTTTTTCATTTGGCCAAACAGTCGTGACTCTAACAACATGTTGCTCAAGGGTCAAATATTCACTTTAACTGACACCAACTATGTTTAATGTGATCAAGGCTGAAATTAATACGTTTATTCCAGGGACAAAATGTGACAAATATAAATAACTTGTGTATTTGTACAGTGCTGAAATACAACTGTCCTTTAATGTATCAAATACAAACAGGATTAGTATTTGATTATCTACTTTTAGAGGGAAATGTGTTCTTGTTTGTAACAAGTGAACTTGGACTGAAAGCAGAAAGTCAGTGAACGGACATTAATATAAACTGAATATCATCTTAAAGACAAACGTGAAGACGTTTCCTGTGATGAAGTCTGTTGATGTGAAACTGCATCGTTTGAGTCTGATGAAGATTTGTTTCATCATTTGTTGATTTTCATATTGACTTGTTTTAAACTCAGAAATAATAATAATGAGATGAGTTGTAATAAAGATGTAAAGTGTGATCAATGCGATCCAGTGCTAATGGTCTGTGTCGGTTGTTCTCAGGACTTTGTCTCCTCAGTGACTCGGTGTGTGGCTCTTAAAAGAGCCGTTGGGTCGTCGTGGTCACATCCGGGTGAGGTTTAGCCTCCGAAGCCGTACAGAGTGCGGCCCTGTCTCTTCAGCGCGTACACCACGTCCATGGCGGTCACCGTCTTCCTCTTAGCGTGCTCGGTGTAGGTGACGGCGTCACGGATGACGTTCTCCAGGAAAACCTTGAGCACCCCGCGGGTCTCCTCGTAGATCAGCCCGGAGATACGCTTCACTCCGCCGCGGCGAGCCAGACGGCGGATGGCGGGTTTGGTGATTCCCTGGATGTTATCACGGAGAACCTTCCGGTGGCGCTTGGCGCCGCCTTTACCGAGACCTTTTCCTCCTTTACCGCGACCTGACATCTTCTCTTCGGGACTGAAGCAGAATGAAGTGACAGGCGGCGACGCTGCTGTTTAAATCCTTTCTGCGGACGTGACTGAAGCAAGCTGGCTGCACCACAGCTGTTTCCGTTTCTTCTTTTCAGCCTATGAGCCCAGAGTCTCTTCATTTCTGCGTCATAAAAATATTAAGCAAATAACCCAAAAAACTGGACGACATATTGATAGATAGATAAATAAAAAGGTAGATGGATTAAAATACAATATAAACAAGGTGAAATACACAAAGGGAAATAAAATACACAGGCGCTGAGGGAGTCCAGCCCAAATACAAATAAAATAAAATGGCAGAGATGAAGTTGTGATATTGGTAAGCAAGGAAAGGTGGTGATAGCATGAAATGATGCTAATAATAATATGCAGTGATGGTTATAATAATAATAATAATAATAATAATAATAATGCCTTGCAGAAACAATAGAAAAAAAGAGAACTGCTACCAATGCCTCGACATCCAAACCCTCAAACGTAGTTGAAAGGACGTTTGTCCGTGAGGGGAACAGGGACAGAGAGATTCTCCTCCACTAGTGACCAGGAGTGGTCAGATGGAGAAAGCCCCAGACTGGGAGCTGTTGGTGGACGTAGGCCAGCAGCTCACAGTCCCATCACATGTTGTCACCAACACCCTGAGACCAGACCTGATACACTGGTTGAACTGGTCCGGCCTTGGAAGAGGGTGTCTGGTGATTAAAAGACAGAAACACCTGATAAGGCTGAAGGACCCAACTGAAGATATGTCCCTAACAGCCGCTTACATCAAGTGGCGGTTGGTATTAATTAGTGCAGTAGAACATACAAGGATATTCTCTATCTTGTCGTATGTTCTAAACTGGGACCTAGTGGGAGACACCAACAATTCTATCCAACCAAGTTCCATATCTATATGGTAACAATATTCACAACATTCATGAGGAAATACACTTTCTATCATCAATGGCGATGTATCCATTTTTGAAGTATTAATACAAAAGAAAATACAGTGTGTTAATAACTGTATAGTTGAGAAAGAAGTACAAGACTTTAAAAACTGTGACGTTACTGTTTTAAAACTTTTTAAGCACTAAAATTCACAACATGGAGTTATGAGTTATAGACTTTTGAAGATCCCACAGAAATACAGGCTAAAATCCGTTAATGTTATTTTCAAAGTTTGGTCTGTGCCCATTGTCACAAGATGAATCACATCCCCAATAACTTAATGTTCATGTCCCTTCTTTGCTCAGACTTTTTGGGCAAAGTTTCATATTCTCAGGCTCATTGTCTGAAGCAAAAACAATAAAAATGTATCAGGTATAAGAGCCTCGGTTGTTGCGTTATATTGACAATGCACATTGAAGCTCGATGCTACTTTAATTTCTACATCTTCACTGACCCTAACAATTAGTTTTAAAATACTTATGTTGATGTTTTAAGGTTAAACTTTTAAGTCCAAACATTTATATTTAATTATCATTAAGATGTAAAAGTGTTGTGACCATATATATGTTGCATGTTTTTAATTCTCTTATTGATAGAACGTGTTTCTTGATGTCAGGATTAGTTGTGATTATATATATCTGTGTGCAGTTGAACACTCTGATGTTTGACAGTTGAAGATCTGTCTCCTCCTGAAGCTGCAGTCTGTGTTTTCATGTAACTGCCGTGATTGACAGGTGTCTGTGTGTCTGTGTCACATGTTTCACGTTCATATCAACTCTAACGCAGATGTGATGTTATAGTGACTTTAAATATTAAATACCTGTGATAGAGTGATGAGTCACACACTGTCAGGAAATAACTCGGCTTGTGACTCCACCAACACGAGTGTGTTTGCAGGCACCAAACTAATCTGCGTTTCATGAACAAAAACCCCAACGAGTTGAATGTTTTCAGCTCGAGTCTCTGGACAAACTTCTCCTCTCGACCTCCGACATGTTTTTATGTGAATCTGAAGCTTTTTAAAACGTTTCTGAGAGAAAACACAGAGAAAAGTCCGGGAGCAGCGCGTCACACGGCGGCTGACTGAGCCGCTTTAAACGCTTCCCGAAGAGAACACGGACACGTCTTGATGTTCCAACTGTTTCCAGGCGAAGAGAAACTCCTTCGCTTTCACTTCGACTCCTTTTCACACGTTGTTGTTTCCAGCAAAAGAGAATTTGAGCCGTTTGTTGTCGAAGAGAAAACACAAGTGTTGCTGCAGCAGCAGCTTGAGTCTCCACGGTTCTCATGGTGTGTTTAAGATCCGGTGTCTGCGCAGGAATCTGCATCAGAATCCAACTCCCGTTGATTCACAGCTTCACGTCACGATGGCAGAAGAAGTCGCTCCAGCTGCAGCCGCCGCCTCCGCACCGGCCAAACCCCCCAAGTCCCCGAGGAAGAAGAGCACCAAGCCCGCGAAGAGGACCGGGCCCGGGGCCGGGGAGCGCATCCTGGAAGCCATCACGGGCTGCAAGGACAGGAAGGGCATCTCCTTCATCGCCGTGAAGAAGCAGCTGGCCGCGGCGGGATACGATGTGGATCACAACGGGCACAACATCAAACGCGCCCTCGGGAAGCTGCTGAGCGACGGGACCGTGGTTCAGCTCACAGGACACGGAGCGTCCGGATCCTTCAGGATGAACAAAACCGCAGAGAAGTCCAAGAAGGTGGCGAAGAAACCCGCCAGGAAGCCCGCCCCCAAAGCCAGGAAGCCCGCGACCCCGAAGAAGAGCCCCAAGTCCCCGAAGAGGGTCGCGATCAAGACCGCCATCAAGACCCTGAAAGCGGCCAAGAAGTCTCCCAAGCCCGCAGCGAAGAAGGTGAAGATGGTCAAGAAAGTTCCGGCTGCAAAGAAAGTGGCCAAGAAGGTGGAGGTCAAGAGCCCGAAGAAGGCGGCGGCCAAGAAGCCGGTTGCGGCCAAGAAGGTTGTGAAGAAGGCGGTGAAGGCCCCGAGCACCAAGGAGAAGAAGGTCGGAGTCAGGAGGACAACCAGGAAGTAGAAGAAGAACAAGTGGAGGAAAACAAACGGCTCTTTTCAGAGCCACCACCTGGTGCAGAGCTAATGTCCAGAGAGTCACGTGTTCCAGCAGCAGAGCACTGGGTCAGAACCAACTGACTAGTTACTGGACTTTATTAACTAACTAGTTACTGAACTTTATTAACTAACTAGTTACTGAACTTTATTATCAAACTAACTATAGTTACTGGACTTTATTAACTAACTAGTTACTGGACTTTATTAACTAACTAGTTACTGGACTTTATTAACTAACTAGTTACTGAACTTTATTAACTAACTAGTTACTGAACTTTATTATCAAACTAACTATAGTTACTGAACTTTATTAACTAACTAACTAGTTACTGGACTTTATTAACTAACTAGTTACTGAACTTTATTATCAAACTAACTATAGTTACTGAACTTTATTAACTAACTAACTAGTTACTGAACTTTATTATCAAACTAACTAGTTACTGGACTTTATTAACTAACTAACTAGTTACTGAACTTTATTATCAAACTCTAACTAGTTACTGAACTTTATTATCAAACTAACTAGTTACTAAACTTTATTAACTAACTAGTTACTGAACTTCATTATCAAACTCTAACTAGTTACTGAACTTTATTATCAAACTAACTAGTTACTGAACTTTATTATCAAACTAACTAGTTACTAAACTTTATTATCAAACTAACTATAGTTACTGAACTTTATTAACTAACTAACTAGTTACTGAACTTTATTATCAAACTAACTAGTTACTGAACTTTATTATCAAACTCTAACTAGTTACTGAACTTTATTATCAAACTAACTAGTTACTAAACTTTATTAACTAACTAGTTACTGAACTTCATTATCAAACTCTAACTAGTTACTGAACTTTATTATCAAACTAACTAGTTACTGAACTTTATTATCAAACTAACTAGTTACTAAACTTTATTAACTAACTAGTTACTGAACTTCAATATCAAACTAACTAGTTACTAAACTATTATCAAACTAACTAGTTACTGAACTTCATTATCAAACTAACTAGTTACTAAACTCTATTATCAAACTAACTAGTTACTGAACTTTATTATCAAACTAACTAGTTACTAAACTTTATTATCAAACTGTAACTAGTTTCTGAACTTTATTATCAAACTAACTAGTTACTAAACTTTTACCAAACTGTATCTCGTTACTAAACTTTATTATCAAATACAAAAAACTTATGATCATGATTAAGATTCACTGAACAAATCTGTACATATATTATTTGTTGTTCAAACTGTATTGTAAATATTGTACATTTATTTTTTACTGTTTCTACTGAATGTGTCAGAGGAATATATTTGATATTTGTTTCTATGTATTTATTTCTAAACCAAACTTTATGTACGTTATGATTTTAATGTCATTTCCTCTTGTGAAGCTGAACATCTGAACCATGAAGAATCATCTCGTCCACATTGATTCACTTCTCATTAAATGCATATGGACACTGATTTGAACAGCTGATATATAAATCATGTTTATTTAAATTAAAACACAGATTTGTATCAATAAGTCAGATTCATCTGTTTCAAACCTTGAAGTCACGTTTACATTCTACACGATGATATGAGACTGAATCAAGATCATTCACTGGTTCCAGTGGATCAGTTTGACAACAAATCAAATTACAAATTGAATTTTGATATCATTAAGAATATATAAAGTTAAAATTCTATAATGTCTACACCTCCCACTGTTCCTGCAGCTTCAGTGCGAATGAGCAGTTAAATCAGCTTTTTCTATTCAAACAGTCAGAAACAAACAACGGAGGCTTCACTGAACTTTATTCTCTCGTCAGCATCGAAATCCTTCGACTCATGTTTACATTTTGAAGTTGGAATTCTTGTTTCTAGAATTCTGCAGAATGAAACATTGAACTAATTTCATATCAAGTGAACATCTGTGACAGTTGTGGCTCCTGTGAGAATCATCGAGTGGTGAATACACTATGAAACAAAACGTTAAATCACGTGAGAGGAAACTGGTCTCAAGTATAAATCTGCTCAGGTCTCAGTGATTTGCTGCTTCTTCAAAGTTCAGTGTTTTAATTGATTAAAGTAGAAACTAATACATTTCTGATGTATATTAACATAAACGTAGCAAAATGTGTAGATACCAGTGAACTCCTCTAAAGCTTCTTTCACCTCGAAACTCGTGAGGGGAACTTTTATCTGAAGTTTCCAAGTTACTTCACTTGTTCGACAGAATTTGAACAACTTCTGCCTCAGGACCGTTTGTCTCCATGGAGCCGGTGTGTGGCTCTTAAAAGAGCCGTTGGGTGGAAGCGGTGTCCCGCAGTTTACTTGGAGCTGGTGTACTTGGTCACGGCCTTGGTGCCCTCGGACACGGCGTGCTTGGCCAGCTCCCCGGGCAGCAGCAGGCGCACGGCGGTCTGGATCTCCCTGGAGGTGATGGTGGAGCGCTTGTTGTAGTGAGCCAGGCGGGAGGCCTCCCCGGCGATGCGCTCGAAGATGTCGCCCACGAAGGAGTTCATGATGCCCATGGCCTTGGAGGAGATGCCGGTGTCGGGGTGCACCTGCTTCAGCACCTTGTACACGTAGATGGCGTAGCTCTCCTTGCGGCTCTTCCTCCTCTTCTTCCCGGTCTTCCCGGGGACCTTGGTCACCGCCTTCTTGGAGCCCTTCTTGGGCGCTGAGGCCTTCGCTGGTTCCGGCATCGTTTCTGGATCTGAGGGGAGGAGCCAGCGGCGGACCGGATTTACTCACATCACATGTAAATGAGGCTGTGTGGTCTCCCGCCTGTGATTGGCTCAATGTTCAGCAGTCATATTTCAGCTTCTGGAAATTATTATTAATATTATTATTATTATTAATAATAATAATAATAATATCATTATTCGCTCTTTGTCAAACCCCCTGGTTTTATAAACGTCTTTTCAAATGACTTATTTTCAATAGTTCACCAGATAATTTGAATCAACAACTAAAAGTAAATACGTCTTTTAAACTGTATATTTGTTACTAACTGAATAAAGTTCCTTTAATAATAAGCTGAACTTATTGGATACCTATAAAAACAATTGAGTGAAAACTAAACTTGTGCTTTTATGTACAATATTTTTAACACAATTACCAGTTATTCAATAAAGTGAATGTGAAGATAATAAAGAGAAATGATGATACATCAGGTCTCCATGAAACACAAGAAGTGAAAGGCAATTGTATCAATACGTGAAAAACTGTCTCATTTACTTTTTGTTAAATAATCCATTTAAAATATCTATACTTTAGTAAAATGAATGTATCATATTAGATTTAATGAATGAATTTACTATGACTGCATTTTTACGTAGTAGGATGTTATTCAGCAGGAACGAGATTTTTTGTGTTTAATTACTAACAAAATCTCTATTATTCTATTAGCTTTTATTATGATTGGAAATAGAAGTGGTATTAATACATGAGGCTGTTTCTGTGCTGCATTTACTGAAGATGGAATTTAAGAGAATGTTTACGTCAAAACAAGTTTTCTAAAAAAGTTTTTATTGGTAAATCTGTGAATAAGATTATCAGCTTTTTCCTTTGATCTTTTATGTTAATCAGAAATTGTGTTTTTAGTCGTCTGATAAAAAAGTCACTGGCTCCATCAAGTGGCCCAACAGTGAATTACAAGCGCTCTCCTCAGTCAAACACACATTTGAGTTTGTTTCAGTTTATTTCGTAAGTCTTCTGCATATATTATCAACATTTTAACAAACAGGATTCTTTTTTGTTAAAAACACAACGTAACATTAACGGGATGAGGTTTAACATGTGATACACTTCAACCACCTATACACAGAGAACGTCAGAAAAAAATTTGGCTTATTCAGACCAATTTGGCAGCGTTGTTTTGGGGAACGTGTCAGTAAAAGGTACTTGATGGACGGAGGCAGCTCGACGGACGATTCACACTCACAGGCAGCAGAGTCCACTGACTCCACACAGAAGGGAAACTACCTCCACTACTGTTGGCAGAACACATCATCATGGGGCGGAATTCAGTCAAAACCATGCAATAAAAAAAGAACAATTACCATAAAAAAAGAGACCAAACACTTGTATGTTTTCCTACAAACACTTGCTTTTCAAGCAACATGTTAAAATGCTGTAAAAGGTGGATTTAGTTGAAATGAACTTGTGGACCAGTTTGTGCCTTTGAGGGTTTTTCATCGTTATGATTCAGTTGCAGAAAAAAGAAAAACTTCAGAAGAGATTTCTGAGAACTGTGAAGACTCTTTTGTCCAGAAGTCACAGAAAGTTTCTCCTGAAATGTTTTACAAACCTTCAACGAAACTGAGGAGGGAACTCAAACGGATATGTTCCTGTTGCGTCAGGATCCTTTTCTCTCATGTGGTTTTGAAAGATGAGCCAAAAGTCCGGGGCTTTGATCTGGAGCCTTTTATCAGGACTTCTCTCTCTCACGTCTAATTAAGAACAGATGATAGAATTTGGATGAAACTTGTGGAGACAAGAGACTGAGTTGAACAAGTTTCATGTGTTTATTACGTCTTCCACCCACGTTCTTCTGATTCCGTAACGACTGGAGAACAAATCGTCTTCCACGGGTCGGTCACTCAAAATACGTCCTTGAAGAGTAAAAGATAAATAGAAATGTTTTTTTCATGCAAATCATTTTTACCTCACAATCAAATGGAATTTAACGGTTTATGTTTCTCTTGATAATAAAGTAATCAAAGGAATGATATGTTCCACTGTCACACATCGAGGTTTGCAGTCCACATACTTGTTAAAGTAGTTGTCACCTTCGTTTGGTTGAATGAATAAAGATTCATTTTGAAAAACGGGTGAAAATAAAACCACTGAACTGAAAAGTTTTGTTTTGTGAAAGCGACGATTCCCTGAAAGGCACAAACTGAGGCAAGTGAATCACTGATGCATGAAACTGAAATCAATACGCCTGAAGAATGATTACGTGTGTGTGTGTGTGTGTGTGTGTGTGTGTGTGTGTGTGTGTGTGTGTGTGTGTGTGTGTGTGTGTGTGTGTGTGTGTGTGTGTGTGTGTGTGTGTGTGTGTGTGTGTGTGTGAGGTATATGGAGGATGCTGATAGGACGTCAGGGATAAGGCTGGATATCTCCCATCTACACATTACATGGATTAGCAGCTTCAAGGATTCACAGAACACGATTCACGACGGCAGAAAACAGGGTTGAAACAATAAAACTGGAGTTACTGTAAATTCTCAAATGGCCACATTATTTTATCTGATCATTTGTATTTTATGTTAAACAAATAACGTGTAACCTTGACAATCCAGGAACCGGTTCCACAGCCAGTTCATGGTAATTTATCAAGATCATAAATTTGACATCTGCCGGCTGTGACACTAGTTAACTGGGGTCACAGACTAGTTAACTGGGATTCACTGGTAATTAACAGTAGTTTCCGATGTGTCGACCACAGTGAACGTCCCTGCACAGAACCGACGCAGTTTGAAAACATATCCAGGTGAAGCTACTTCAGAAAACAAGGCACAAATCTAACGTACATTTAGTTTCTCACTCAAACATCCTCAAAAACATCTGGATGAAAAAACAGATTTGATTGCTGCGAAATAAAGATTTTAAACACTAATTTCTATGAATCCAGAAATTACACATGTCCCTGCTCGAAACAAAACAAACAGATGCATTAAATAAATATATTATTGTGTATAAAAATAAAATAAATTAACATCAATACAAACAATACTGTAATTTTTTGGTTCATGTCATTGAGCGTGAGATATGTCGATGCTAGCTACCATGTTTGTTTGGATTGGAAACAGTCACAGCTCGTAAAACCTGTAAAGAATAAAAGATATATATAAGGATAAATATTTCTAATTGTGCAACAGACGTAATATTTTTTTATCCAAATGGTTTGAAGAGGATTCTGGAAATACCTGCAGCTGTGGGAGTATTTTTTACTGATTGTCTACGTTGTTAAAGATTGTATTTATAATTTCTTCAGTCAGATGAACCCTGGGTTCGTTTTGGCTTGTTAGTTAGTTCAACCTATTTTCACGGTGACACAAACTGGAACCCAGTGGTAGAACTCACCAGATTAAATAGTGGAATCATCCGGTTTGTTCATGTTGCATCTTAACGCAGTTCAATTAAATACAGACTTTTCTTCACATGTTTGCATTTTTAAATCTATTAACTTTGTGTGTGACATTTTGAATGACACCTGATCATTGCTTGTCTTTTGTTTGAGAATTTACAGTATTTCACCTCCCACTCGCTCATCCTCTCCGACGTGCACGCACATATGTACTCATGTCTCTTATAGTTGCTCGACTGATATGTAGGAGGAAGTACAAAATAACAGCAAGAAGAACAGGCCACACAAAGGTAGAGAATACTAAATACTTCAGATTCAAGCCCCTGAACGTAACAGTAGAAACCAGAACACCGCTCGAGAAGTCCACCAGCCGAGAGGAGCCGACACAACGAGCTTGTGGTGTGGGCCCCAGCGCGGAGAGCCTGAATGCATCTCGCTGCTCGGGCCCCGGGGGGGGGGGGGTTTCCAACGTCCGGTGCATCGGGTTCTGAGATAGGCTATGGCTTTGGCCCTGGTCCGAGCAGGAGGGAATGTAGTTGAGGAAAACTGAACTTGAACAAATCGTCTTTTAGCAACAACCAAACGTCTTCATTCCCTTCACGTATTTTTTTTTCTCTCCCCTCATCTGACTTATCGTTTTAGAAAAATAGAAATCAGGAAAACATCGTTACAAAAATAAACCAAAAAGTTTGTCCAAAGTCTACATCCACATGACAACTTCACATAAATATCCACTGATATTGCACAGCAAGGGATTTCTTCTGATATGAAGTAAATCACTGACACTATTTGTAGAAAAAAAGAACATTTTAGGACATTAACATAATCAAAAGTTGCATGTCCTGGCTCGGTTTGATTCTTCTTTTTCTCCAGAGAGACAAAGCAGCACAATCCCAGGCCCTCGTACCTCAGGCAGATTGATCCTCTGTCCTCACGAAGGAAAAACTAACAAAAGATGCGAGAAAATAAAAGCTTCAGAAGTATCACTGGTGAATTTTGGTTGAAGGCACAAAGTTCCAAAAGTGGGTGTTCGACGCTGCAGCAGCAGTGTTTGATCCCAGGGGGACGGGGTCCTGTGGGGAAGTCTCCTGATGGTCGGAGGGCAGGGCGTCGACTCTGTGGACACAAGAGACGGGATCATCAGAGAAAACAGCGTGAAGACGAGACCTGGGAAGTCACTGGTACAGTGTGAAGACACTAATATATTACATGAGGGAAGATGCTCTTTTAGATGTAGTGTTCATTTATAGATCCTTTATTATCATCGAGCATCTTTGCACATCTGTGTGAATTATTGTTTGTGATTTTATTAAATTGTGAAGTTTTCCAGCCTCGAGTGAAACTGAACCCGGGACAATCAGCTCTTGTTCAGGTTATATCACCAATTAGATGGAGATGTTCTGGTGAAATGTCTGGTTTCTGCAGACTGATTGACAGCTCAGGCTCTACGTGCCCCCCCCCCCTTTTCTAACATCTTCCTCGATGTTAATCCTGCTGCAGCGGCAGATGGTGCTGGGAGCATCCATGGCTGTGCCCTCCACAGCTCCTGTAGTTATGAATGATTGCATGGTCTTAGGCATTAAGTTGGATCAGTGTAATCCACTGCAGCATATGCAGCAGCAGCTCGCTGGGACAAATCCAGCAGGAAGGAGAACTTTCCCTTCTTCACTTCCTCGCCCGGCGCTCTCCAAGGAGTTCACATGACACAACACACACGAGGTGAGAAAGCATGCGACGGGTAATTCCTTCTTCATGACACCACACACACATTATTCTTTATTTACTCTCTAGGTTTATTCGTAACAAGATATTAAACAGGTCGAGTTGTTTAGCTCACGTGTCGTCAGCAGCAGGTTTTGAAATCAGGACACGGGAGGATTTAAGGATTTCAAGCAAACAGACGCTGGAGGAGGAGTAATGGGGGAAAGTTACCTGAACAGGTGAACCAATCACAAGCTGCTTTCACAGCGCTGACCTTTCAGGGGACAGAGATCCAGAGGATACAAAAGAGATTAAGCTCTCGTAGCTTTTAAGCCTTTTAGTCTGAAAGAAATGTTCTTTTGAATGAACTGTGTGAACTTATCGTCCTGCTGGTGACCACGCTAAGCTAACGAGTGCGCTAGCTCGTTATCTCCGAGAACTTTATTTAGCTCTTAAATAAATATATATATTTGTAATTCAATCAAATAAAACGCAGCAGAATAATGAACCAAATGTCAGGTGGATGAAACTGAAGAGAGAAGGTTGACGAGCTGTTGTCTCTGAATTAACCGTTACCTCGTTAGCTGCTGCAGTGGCCCAGTCACATGTCGGCCATGACACCATCAACCCACATTAAACCCTTTACACTGTGGGATGAGGCCGTCACTCACGTTCAGTCACAAACTTCTGCTTGTGAACATAAATTGAAGAATGACGTAAATTTGGGGAAAAGGGAAAAACCAAGCACAGGTCAAATATTCTTGTTTCTATCACGACCCACAAATCAAACCAGCTTCATCTCCCAGTGACAGCGACTCAGATCCTGGACTGGTCTCCTTTCTCTCACCAGTTCACATGTTGATTTCTTTTATATACTCACAAGATAAGAACTTGAAACTTGCCATCGTGCTGCACATCTGCTCAAACTACAACCAATGAAGAGGACGTGTATTTACACATATTCGAAAGGCAGGCACCCAGTGGATTCTCTACAGATCCACTGAAGATGTGAGAAGCTGCTGCAAAGACAGAGACTGGAACATCATGTGGATTTGATCAAACACGTATTTAAACTCATGTCGTCTTCCCTCGACAATGACCTTCTCAGCTGCCGTAGTTTCGATGCACCACAGGTTCTTTGCTGTTGTTTCAGAACAGAAGACGTACTGGTGGTGAAACGAGCATCGTGCTTTTCCTATGATGAAATAATACGACCTTGACTGAGGGTTTCTCTCTGTTACTAGAGAAATTATATTCATGTATAAATTCTAGGATATTAACTTGTAATGGAGCATTCATGTTGTTGTACTTTCAGGTCAGTAATCCGAGTTGTTCCTGCACCACTGCTGGTTGAAGCACTTTATAAATACTCCACCAGGTGGCGCTGCAGGACTTCTCCTCTGTGGTGCAGAAGGTCTCTGAGTAAAGAAGCTTTGACACTTTGCTCTTGTTCAGTTTTGTCCTGGAAACGACTTCATAATCAAGAAGTGAGTTCTTGAACCTCCTGAGGAAAGAAGCAGCTCGAGTGTCTGCAGCTGTCGTTTCACACGACGCAGATTCAACGCACTTGTCTGTTCTTTTGAATTGTATATTGGAAACTACACAGTGAGAATATCTGCATAGAGGAAAAACGTGTGTGTGTGTGTGTGTGTGTGTGTGTGTGTGTGTGTGTGTGTGTGTGTGTGTGTGTGTGTGTGTGTGTGTGTGTGTGAGTGTGTGTGCATGTGTTAGATCTGATGATTCATTGTGAAACATCACGCTAACCTGCAGGGTGTTTTTTCACAGAGTGGAAGATTTTTTTTATTTGTATTTTTTCTTTGGTTTCTCGTAGAATAAGGATTTATTTGTGGTTGCCATGGTTACTAAACTTTCCGACCTTGACTTTCAACCTTTCGAGGGTATTTTATTTAAATCTTTAGATTAAACATCTGCTGAAGTTCACCACATCAGTTTCTATGCTTTGAGATATAAATGACTGTGGAGCTTTTATTAAATATGAGGAGACAACAGCACAAGAAGAAGTCGAGGTGGTGATAACAGGAAATAAGAGGCAACCTGAATATTTTTATACAAAACACAATAACGTATATTTAAAAATGTGATTTGAGAAAAGGTATTAACTATAATTATAGGGAATAATGAAACTCTTTCCTCCAGATGTTGAATGTAACTTGCTTTAAAAGCAGTAGAATAAGAGAGAACCCGAACCTCCTGACGAGGAGCTGTGGCTGTGGGATGTGTTTTTCACCAGGACCCTCGCTGACCTCGGGCTGTGAGGATGGCGGGCGGATCACGTAGCGCTGAGCATTATGTACTTAATGACAGACACCGCAAATCCTGCAGCAGGTTCCAGCAGCAGTCGGCACGGTGCTGCAGACGACTTAGCCTGAGCCAAAGTGTTTTTGTGACCGCGGCACAGACACGAGCGCAGTTTTAAAAAGGATCTGTTCACATGTCAGACCTCAGCTGAGGAATAGAAAGAACACACGCCTCAAATCTGGAGGCAGAAATTGATCGTATCCAAATGTGTTCTCACACCCAACCTACATAATCCCCGGGTTCCTGCAGAGACGGGAATTATGGGAAATGTGACAGTGGCAGCACTTGAGTGGAGTCCAGCTGTCACATGACATGTTGACAGGAGCACGTGGCCAGAGATACATGTTGGTGCAGAACAATAACACGATGGACTGAATTCACGTCTCTTCCTCACTTCACAGCTCTGTCCTTCAATCACAAGCGTCTGTCGAAATGAGAATAAAACATAAAACATAAGCCCAACAACACTAAAACCACAGAAGCCATTAGGATCCAGGCTCTGAGAACCACACTGAACAAAATCTATCTTGTAATTGATTCACAGGCTGATGGAAAATGTCGACCTGCAGTTGGTGCTCGAGGAAAAATGACAGAATCATAAAAACCAATGGGATTAATCCTCTGAACTAGATTTCATTTGTTGAGACATTTCACTGTGAAACTGTTCAATCCGACACACTGAACCTTTCAGGAGAAAGTCCAAACAAACAGGGAAAATGTATAAACACAATCCTTCAAAATAAAAGTCTCCACTTAATCCAGAGGAATTTAAAAATGTCCTCATTCATAATTTAAAACAACACACTACATGCAACTAAATGTTCAGACGTATGTTTGTGAAAATGTGTGAATCACGAATGTTGAAGCTTGAGCTTCATGTGAATCACGTTTAAAGACCAAATGTTCAGCTGTCGTTCGGTTTGTGAATCAAATCTTTGGGCAGAATCGTTTTCCAACCGTCTGAGATGAATGAACGTTCAGATCGACACGACTTCACGCCCTCGTCCTCGCTGAGAGCGAAGTGTGACGGGGACGAGACGTTCGGCTGCAGAGACGCTCAACAGAGTCAGAGTTCGTCCAACACCAGCGACGGAGCGGTTTCAGTGTTACATCACCGAAATGAGCAGAGCACAGAGTCCTGCCTCTCAGTTACTGGGAGCAAGGTTAGGTAACAGGAACAACACTCGAGTGAAAGCACCGCCGGAGATACCGCTCTGTATCTGTATCTATATATAGATATACATATACATATATATTATCTTTCAAATTAAAGTTTCAATACTTTCTGTACTAACGACTTGTTAACGGAGTTTCTCAAATGGACCAATCCTCAGAGAACTCTTTCAGCTTCACAACCTGCACATCAGCAAACAGCCGCTCGACATCGCTCCCTCTCGTCTCCGCAGCCTGACACACTTCTGCGACCAGCCTCCACAGCCGTTGGCCTCGGGCTTTATTGGAAGCCGCGTGGTTATCGGCGGGCGACAGATGAAATTCAATCAAGCGAGGCCCGCTGTGATTGGCAGCTGCGAGCATGTGACCTCCCGGGTCTGCGGCTGTGATGCTGTGACACCGACGGCAGCTCTGCTCTGATTACTACAAACACCCCCCCCCCCCCCCCCCCCCCCCACATTCTGCCTATTTGTGTCCCGGGTTAGACATGGTGAATATTATTACTGAGTAATTAAATCTGTGTGTTCATGCATGACTGATGTGGCACATGCAGTCGAACGTGCCGCTGCGTCTGTCAGCTGAAACATCAGGAGAAGAATAAAGTGTTGCATGACGCAGTTGTGCCTCCTCGTCTGTGAATAATCAAACAGGATTTTCCCTCTTTAGGTCCTAAAAATAGCTGCTAAATTCAGGAGGGGGTGTTACCGTCCTTCCAGCCGAGGGTCACATCATCATAATCCACAGAGAATGTGTTGTTGAACAGAGAATAAAGCACCAGGAGAATTCACCAGTTCATGAGATGCTGCTCAGCACGAGAGAGACGACGCTTCCTGTCTCAGGATCTTTGACAGAGATCAGGACCGACCGTGAAAAGATCCGCCTCAGCTTGACCTTTGGTCAAAGCAAATTCGTTTCGCCGCCCCGACAAACGCCGAACACCCGGTTGTCCCTCGACAACAGATCTGTGTGGACGTGGGAGCCTCGCAGAGGGGTCACACGGGCCCCGGGGCCCACGTCAGTCTGTCATCGCTCCGAAAGGCTCCGGCCTCACGTCGCAGCTGCAGCTCTGACCTGGTTCAGTCCCACAGTCTGAGGAACCTGCTGCCTCATTGAAAACGGGTTTTCTATCTGTGTTCTCCTGGTTCTCCTGGTTCTCCTGGTTCTCCTGGTTCTCATCGTTCTGTCTGCTGAGCTGAAGTTAAACGTCCCACAGTCACATGTCCTACTGAACCAGTCAAACCAGCAAGCGTGTCTCATTCATAGAAGTGGACGTGTCAGGTTGACGTCTCTGACCCGACGGGAAGTCGGTTTCATTGGATCTATTTTCAGCTGCGGATTAATCTACATTTCATCCTTTGGGGCAGAAGGAAGGTGGAAGTGGGCTCGGAGATAAACTACAGAAGAAGTTTAAATACATTTAAAGAAATAAAAAAAGGTATAATAATAATTTGAGTAAAAACACTATAGAGATTGGTCTCAGTGTTAAATTATGATGCTGTACATTATATTAATAGATTGAAATAATAAATGATTTAATGCTAATACACCATTTTCTGATTGTTACGGATGAAGCTAATGAACTGAGTGTTATGTGTTCATGTGAATGTGTTTATTATGAACATGTAGGTTGAGATTTAGATTAAAATTTGTTCTTAAACAAAAGAAATAAGAAGTTATCACAGAAGATGGAGCCAGAACAGATCTTGTGTCTTCTCACCTTCATGAAAAAGAACAGATGCTGAAACAACGTGTGAGAATCACAGCCTCTGTAACGCCGAGCAGCGAGTCGGCCCTCTTCCTCGATCTGCTGTAACTCCAAGATGGAAATACTTTCATTCTGTTTCATTCTGTTTCCTCTTCTTGTTTTCATCCTGCTGCAGTAAAGAGAAAAGTCTCTCAGGCACTGATCTGTTAGTTTGAATAAACCAACATGCACCTCTGTGCCCACGGCCCTGTCTTCTCTCCTGCCCACGTATTATTTAACAGCTCAATCTGACCTCTGATCTGTCAGACAGACGGTCTGCAGCTCGATGTTTGGCCCGGCTGCCCGACATGTTTTCTGCACACGCTGACCTTTATGTTCCCGCTGCTGCTTGGACGAATCAGCCGGCTGCGTTATGTAAACACGTCACGTTTACATGGAGGTCTGAAGACACCATGTGACCGTGTGATGCTCACAGCACGTTGGTCACTTCACTACACTCAATGTCTTTTCTCACTTCTTGTTTCAGATCTTCCTTCATATACCGCCGGCTCATTTAAGTTCTAATCATTCATCACAGTTTTACTATAATTTGACAATATACTGTAAGTCTGCAAAAAGCTTTATTTGTGAAGTTAAATAAAAGATGTAAATAGATGTTCAGTCTTTCCCTGTGATCTGTGTTAGTGCTGTGAACAGAACAGAAGCATAATGAAGGGAAATCTCTCTAATTGGCTCATAAATGATTCTGTGATTATCATGTTTCATTAACCAATCAAATATTATGTAAAATATACATTTTCAAAAGTAACTATGGAATATATATATATATATATGAAATGTGTACTTGACCTAATAAAACCTTAGTTAAATTCCATCTCTGTTTAAAAGCCTGTATATTAAAAAGATGAACATTCAGCAAACTGTTCAAATAATTCAGCAGAAACGTGAATCTGATGATTTATGATCTAGTTTCTGAGTGATTCACTTTCCAGAGACCAAACGCTGTCTCTGGACCAACAAATGCTTCTGCAGCATCGTTGTTGTGTGATTGGCTGCTGGCAGCAGCACCCTGAGGTGTCCTCACCATCATCTTCCTCCTCTTCATCATGTACACATCCACTAGGTGCCGTGCGGCCTGTGGCAGAGCGCTGCAGAGCTGCACTTAAAGCAGATGATGCAGAAGATGGCAGCGGCCGCTCATGTGGAAACGTTGCATTCACTCAGTCTGGTTAGATAACGTCCTTCCTCTTTGTTTGCTTGTTTTCTGCTTATTTGATTTTTCTCTTTCTGCTCGTAGAAGCCCCCCCCCCCCCCCCCCCCCGTCAGTCTGTAGTGACCCAAACTGCTGAAACACATCTGACGCTGAACTGTCCTCTGATAGAAAATGTTCTTTAATACTTTACTTAATTTACTGGATATTTACATCACTGACTTAATCAACCTTAAATTTGATCTTTATCCAAACTCACACACACTCATTTCTATCAGATCGTTTTCAAAGGTGTAATCTGTACATTTTAAAATCATCAGGCCCGTGTTATATAGAATATCTTCAGTTTCATTCTGCCGCCTGTTGGTGGCGTCACATCCTCTTTGTTCATGTTTTTCACTATTTGATCAAACAGCGATGATGATAAAGAGAACTCAAAGCATCCTAATCGCCCCCTGGTGGCTGGCTGCAGTACAGGTCATCGACTCTGCCTCCTCCATGTTAGCAGACGGGACTCAGGACAAGTGTTCATGTTTCTAATTCCAGCACTAAGTTCATCCGGCTTCAGAAGTCAGAGCACGAACCTCACTGTGGATTCCAAGTGGAGGTGATGTCACCATGTGTGAACCGAGCGGAGGAGGGCGGGAACACCGAGAGGGAATAATTAGCATTTCACTGGAGTTAACATATCCTCGATGATTTCCACTTTAAAGATAACTGCTGTTCTCGCAGGCTACACAATTAGGTTATATAAGCTCCTGTGAGTCGTACATGTCACAGACCTCGAGCCATCTGAGCAGCTCGTCTGAAAACCTTTAATTATCACTCGCCACTGAGGCGTCACTTCCTCTCCACTCGCTGCACGAGGATCAGCGCAGGTTTAAAATAACCTACACGAGGATGTGGTGACTTCGCGCTGTGTTCTGCTGCTGAGTTGTATCACACAAAGCAAAGTGATGTGTGTTTATAATATAATATCCAGCTGTTAAACTGAGGATCTGCACCACAGACTGTAAATAAAGTACAAGTTTCTCTGTGGTTCCAGGTTGTTCTGATCTCTGAGATCATTTCTCTGAAACGTTCCTCTGAACAAAGATTGTTTCAGTTTTAAAACGACGTCTTCAAAGTAAAACGTGTCTGAATGGATGTGAAACACAGGATTTACACGTGCGTGCTGGTCCTCGATGGACGAGGCGCCCGATGCTAAGGGATGACGTCATCGTCGTCACAACGAGAATCAACTTGGCATCTGAGCGTCACATGATGTCATCACATTCCACACGAAGGAGGCTGTTGACAGACAGCTTCACTTATATCAACACTAATTCAAGTATCTACAGTTTTACTGATTAAAGAAGACGAGCTCTGGCCTCAGTATCGTGGACAGTGATTGACAGATGGTTCGTCCAATCACCTGCCAAGTATCTGGAAACCCGCCCCTTTCTAAAGAAGCCGTCACAGATGGTTCAGTCCATCAAACCATCTGGATCCATTTATCTTCATACTATTTCTAAATCGCTTCATTAATCATGAAGTCGATGTATTTGTAGAATAAATTATTATAAATGATTATTTATTACTTTTACGATGACTCCATATGAATGCAGATATTTTACAAGGTGAAATAAAGTAAAAGTGTTTTCATACAAACTTCAGTGTGAACACAACTCATCACTGAGCTGCTTTCAGAGCTCCAGTGTGAAGGTGACTCTGAGGTCATCTACGTGAGGACGAGCACAGCTCATCTGTATATATACCAATAACAAAACAATATCACAGGGACCCGTCTGTTCATATAGAGATTATTTATCTAACCTGAATCCACACGAGTATAACGAGTACTTCAACCTGCTTCTCTTCAAATCTGATACGTTTCAAACAGAGTTCACACAACATCTGTATATAAAGACAGTGACTGTATATAGAGTCACTGTCTTTATATAGAGTCACTGTCTTTATATAGAGTCACTGTCTTTATACAGAGTCACTGTCTTTATATAGAGTCACTGTCTTTATATACAGTCACTGTCTTTATACAGAGTCACTGTCTTTATATACAGTCACTGTCTTTATATAGAGTCACTGTCTTTATATACAGTCACTGTCTTTATATAGAGTTACTGTCTTTATACAGAGTCACTGTCTTTATACAGAGTCACTGTCTTTATATAGAGTCACTGTCTTTATATAGAGTCACTGTCTTTATACAGAGTCACTGTCTTTATATAGAGTCACTGTCTTTATACAGAGTCACTGTCTTTATATAGAGTCACTGTCTTTATATACAGTCACTGTCTTTATACAGAGTCACTGTCTTTATATACAGTCACTGTCTTTATATAGAGTCACTGTCTTTATATACAGTCACTGTCTTTATATACAGTCACTGTCTTTATACAGAGTCACTGTCTTTATATACAGTCACTGTCTTTATACAGAGTCACTGTCTTTATATACAGTCACTGTCTTTATACAGAGTCACTGTCTTTATATAGAGTCACTGTCTTTATACAGAGTCACTGTCTTTATATAGAGTCACTGTCTTTATATAGAGTCACTGTCTTTATATACAGTCACTGTCTTTATACAGAGTCACTGTCTTTATATACAGTCACTGTCTTTATATAGAGTCACTGTCTTTATATACAGTCACTGTCTTTATATAGAGTTACTGTCTTTATACAGAGTCACTGTCTTTATACAGAGTCACTGTCTTTATATAGAGTCACTGTCTTTATATAGAGTCACTGTCTTTATACAGAGTCACTGTCTTTATACAGAGTCACTGTCTTTATACACAGTCACTGTCTTTATATAGAGTCACTGTCTTTATACAGAGTCACTGTCTTTATACAGAGTCACTGTCTTTATACAGAGTCACTGTCTTTATATAGAGTCACTGTCTTTATATAGAGTCACTGTCTTTATACAGAGTCACTGTCTTTATATAGAGTCACTGTCTTTATATACAGTCACTGTCTTTATACAGAGTCACTGTCTTTATATACAGTCACTGTCTTTATATAGAGTCACTGTCTTTATATAGAGTCACTGTCTTTATATACAGTCACTGTCTTTATATACAGTCACTGTCTTTATATAGAGTCACTGTCTTTATACAGAGTCACTGTCTTTATATAGAGTCACTGTCTTTATACAGAGTCACTGTCTTTATATAGAGTCACTGTCTTTATACAGAGTCACTGTCTTTATACAGAGTCACTGTCTTTATATAGAGTCACTGTCTTTATATAGAGTCACTGTCTTTATATACAGTCACTGTCTTTATATACAGTCACTGTCTTTATATAGAGTCACTGTCTTTATACAGAGTCACTGTCTTTATACAGAGTCACTGTCTTTATATAGAGTCACTGTCTTTATATAGAGTCACTGTCTTTATATACAGTCACTGTCTTTATATACAGTCACTGTCTTTATATAGAGTCACTGTCTTTATACAGAGTCACTGTCTTTATATACAGTCACTGTCTTTATATAGAGTCACTGTCTTTATACAGAGTCACTGTCTTTATATAGAGTCACTGTCTTTATATAGAGTCACTGTCTTTATATAGAGTCACTGTCTTTATATACAGTCACTGTCTTTATATACAGTCACTGTCTTTATATAGAGTCACTGTCTTTATACAGAGTCACTGTCTTTATATAGAGTCACTGTCTTTATACAGAGTCACTGTCTTTATATAGAGTCACTGTCTTTATACAGAGTCACTGTCTTTATATACAGTCACTGTCTTTATACAGAGTCACTGTCTTTATACAGAGTCACTGTCTTTATATACAGTCACTGTCTTTATATAGAGTCACTGTCTTTATATAGAGTCACTGTCTTTATATAGAGTCACTGTCTTTATACAGAGTCAAACATGTAGAATCAGTTTCTCCTCCAGTAGAAACCAGATCACACCTGATGTTCCTCAGGCTCAGAAACAGAATTCATCATCATAACTTTGTCATTTATAAAACCTTGGATGTGTTTTTTCCCAGAAGCTTCAGATTCCGTCACAAACACACAAACACACAAACACACCAACACACAAACACACAAACACACACGTCTCTCTGTCAGCCAGGACGAGCTCAGCCTCATCTTTGCTCTCTCCCTGCTCTCCAACTTTTTTCGAGCAGCAGTGGCGGTTGCAGCTGAGGACTGACAGTGTGTGTGTGTGTGCGTGTGCGTGTGCGTGTGCGTGTGCGTGTGCGTGTGTGTGTGTGTGTGTGTGTGTGTGTGTGTGTGTGTGTGTGTTATGTAACTTCCTCATCACTTTGTCTCTCCTGCTTCCAGCGCTCTCCCAGCCTGTGTGGAGCAGAGCAGGGGTTAGAGGAGTCAGTAGAGCCGTGGAAAGAAGCTCACGCTAATCACCGCTCCACGTTTTCAGAACCACTCGTCTCTGCCTCCTCGTTCAGAGACCGGAGCATTAACTCCTAAACCTTCACGCAGCTATTTCCAGCCGAGTGCCACTTACTTACTCCTGACAGTCATGTTTTAATAGAGCTAATCATGGTGGACGGGCCAGTGGAGTGACAGCGCTGTGATTAGTTGAGCTGCAGCAGCTCCTCAGAAACGGTTCTTGCGTTGCTTCCCTGTCACGCGAAGCAAGATGCCCCCGGATTAAATGCTTTTATGAGGGTAAAAATAGAAGCATGATAATGCATCACATGTAAATACTGTACTTCTTACGTGTGTTCATTTGTCAGAATGGTGGAGAACGCCCTGGCCCCAGATTACAGAGCAGTTTGGATTAGTCATGGATACGCTCGGACCATCGCTCAGCTCGCAGTGAAATGAGATGTCCATCAGCGGCAGTGGGTTTGCATGCAAAGTTGCTTTTTAATCTATTCCAAGTTTTTGAGGACAGAGCTTAAAAGTTTAGGCTCAAATCCTGCCGAGATATTTTAGGTCAGACAAAACATGACGGAGAAATGATTTATGAATTTGACTTGAGCGAAAGAAAAACCTGCACAACAATGAGAAAGTTAAATGTTCAAAGTGTTTGTTGATTATCAGTAAATATGATTCGTCTTAAACCAAACGAACAGACGAGTTTAACTCAGCCACAACATGAGGATATTTGGGTTCTGGACTAGTCGTCGTTTTGAAGACCGCACTCTGGAAACAGACATTTAAAAATACTTGATTGATTGAGAAGTTCGGCCTCAAATATTATCCTGATAATCAGAATGTGTCTACAACACCACTAAAATACACGTGTGGATTTACGAGTTGTTAATGAAAGTTGACTCACAATAACCAACACTGTCGACATCAATTCTCTTCTCTTTGCAAACAACTGTAAGTGTAACTGTAAGAGTGGAGAGAGGAGTGACGGGGGGGGGGGAGTGAAAACTTCGAGATGCTACAGACGAATAAGATATACAAAGTACCAGTAGCCTCAGAAAACACAAAGCACCTCTGTCTTTAAAGGAACCGGGTCCAGTCTGAGGAGGAGTCCTCCTGAGCTGGGGTCAGGGGTCAGGGGTCAGGGGTCAGGGGTCAGGGTCAGGGGTCAGTCTAACCCTCTCCTGAAGACACCCCCCCCTCAACCTGTCTCTCTTCGTCCCTTTCTCTCCTCAGCTCTGGAGCGAACTGTCTTAAATCAACTCTCCTCCTTTCTTCACCAGAACAACCTTCTTGATCCTCACCAGTCTGGATCAAGGCCACTCAACGGACTCCTCCCTGTCTCTGAGCACCTTGTCTCCTCTGTCCTCATCTTCTGGACCTTTCTGCTGCTCCCTCACTGAAGACTCCTCTCCTCAGACCTCGGTGAAGAAGAGGTCTGAGTCCAGTTGCACTAACATCTCGCTCTCAGGTTCCTGCAGAGGGTTAGGGTGAGGGTCCTTTCCCGTCTCCGTGGCCTGAGACCTGTCATCTCATAATCTGTCATCAGTCTTTTCATCTGACTCTGTGTAAAATGGCTGATTGTTGCTTTCAGAGCTTGATTGGTTGAGTGGTTTTCATGTTCTGAACACAAAGCCTTTCGGTCTTTTGATCAGAGCTGGATATTACCCATGATCCCCTGCTTCCTGGACCAGAAGAGCTGCGGCTGTAACAAACATTTCTGATTAACATCCTGTATTAACTGCACAAGCCTGAAGTCATGTGACTGGAGATGAACGAGCAGCTCAGAACCTCAGCAGTCCATCATCCTGAGGTGCATCCTTCACAGAGAAGTCAGAATTAAAGTCAGATTTTCCTCGTTGTGTTCACGTATCTGTGCCCGACACCGAGCCGCCTCGTTGGCGGCGTCGGGCGAGCTGCAGCCGTCGCTCGCCAGCAGCAGACGGCTTCCTCTAATTGTAGCTACAGCGCGGACGCCAGTTCACCAGATTACACGGCAGCTGAGGCTCCGCCAGAATTATTGGAGTATTGGACGGTGTCCCGGGGGCTCGTGGGTAGTCCTGTTATATCTGGCTAATTGATGCGTCCGGCAGATAACAAAGGCTGGAGAGCCGTTTAGGAAGAGATGGAGACGTGGCAGCAGTAACAGCTTTACAGGGGTGAGACTGTACGGCCAAAAGTATATGGACACCCGTATATTACAGCCATGTGTATTAATATAACACAGGACGATGCAAAACTCCATCCTAGACTTCAGCGTTAAGAGAAGAGCCCAGAACAGACACACACTTCACCAAGGACGTTTGTGTCCACAGACCAAAGGTGAAACATCTTCCCTCCATACAACAAAGAACATGGTCACCGTTAAATAAATGTTATATAAATATAATGTTTGCATCAAGCTGAGCCAAAAGATTCTTAATGCAAAGATCTTAAAGGTATTTTATTCATTTCTAAAAATGAAGATTGAGGAAAACAACGTCCCTGAGCTTCAAATAAACTTTAGAGGTGAACTAGAGGTTTGTGAATTTTTAAAATGTCTGTAACATCACGAGAAGTTAAGATGCAGTAAAATGCTTCATAGCTGCTGTCACTTCACGTTTGTGCTTTGTGATTGTGAGCATTTGGCTTTGTTCATGCTCGTGTTGCCTTCAGCCACGATTAACATATATACACTGTTCACATCTGGAACACGAACCAGAACATACAATGGAAATAGGAAAATCTATCACTTTTTTAAACAGAGAAATTAATGCGTGGCCCAAAAAATCGGAGGAATGAACGACTCCAACGAGAGGAGATGGTGACGGAGGCTGTAATTACTCAGTGAAATCACATGAAATTAATAAAAGATGCAGGCGAACATGAACATTGTCTTTTGGTCGACTGCGTCCAGATGCTGCACCGCTGGCACCGTGTCAGCGTAGGTGAGGACGCTGCAGGACAGATTCTCGTCCTGCAGCGTCCTGCAGCTTCCTGCAGCTTCCTCACACTGACAGATGCTAAACCACTGATTCCTTCATGGGTGTAAATCCACAGACTGTGGAGAACAAGAGGGAATGAACAAAGAAAACATATAAATCCCTGAAATTATTCATGATGGATGATGACTTGGCAAAGAAATTTAACTGAATTACTTATTTTCTTCACATTTATTTGATCTCAAGTCCATTAATAAATATTTTCTTTATCTTTTATGGGATTTCTTAATTCCAGGAATCATTTCTTTTCCCTCAAACCTCTTTTCTCTCACAAGTAACTTGTGCTCGAGTCCCAGATGTAAATGTTTGTCTCCTTCTCTTCTGCTGTCAGAGTTCTGTGAAGTGAACCTGTCGAAGTCCCTGAACCAACAGGAAGCAGGTGTGACGCTCCTCCTCCTGACAGGAAACCAGGGAGCGCACTTCTCTGAGGGCACTTACGATATTAAGAGGATTAATTCATGAGCGAACATGAAGTGAAGATACTGGAGCTCAGAGTCTCCAACATGTGACATCTAAACAGGTTCTGTAGGAAACATCGGCCTCAAATTCAATATTATACATGATTCCTCTTCTGAAACAAATGTAGTGGAGTCATCAGTCTCAGCTCCTGTTAAATATCAACTTATAACTTCATGCTCTTTATATTTGCTTCTAGAGAGTCTTGACAATATCAGAGAATTTATGAGCTGATGTTGTGTGACCTCGTTTCGTTTGATCTTATTTTACATTATTTACCCATTTTGTGTTGAAGGGAAATCACATTATTAGGTTGATTATGTGTCAGATGATCAGTTAATACACATTTAATGATCATACACAGTTTCAATCTACTTCTGACAGGTTTGTTTCTTCAAAGGAATCTACTACTTGTTACAGGTGTATTTTATATATATATATATATTTGTATTATAAGGGTTTTACATGTGGATTCTGATGTCATCACTGAGTGTGTATTAGTTATATATCGTTGTAAAGTCCCTCAGCCAGTGTGGACTGACTGGGTGAAACCAAAGGTTCGGTCCTTGAAGACGCCTTCGTCCCACTTGAGATCTCCGAGGTCTCAAGTGGGACGAAGGCGTCTTCAAGGTTCAGTCCTTGAAGACGTCTTCGTCCCACTTGAGGTCTCCGAGGTCTCTCAGGACAAAAGAGCAGGAAGCTGCTTCAGAGGAAACAGTGGAGTAGCAGCTGATGAGCCTGTGGACTCCATCTGTTGACTGCAGCTTTTCACCAAACTCCAAACACCTGATAGATCTGACGTCCACGTTCATCAGCGTGAGGGGAGATTCATTTTCATTTATGCATTGCTAAAAATATATATTCACTTCCCCCCCTCTGCACAGATACAGAAGCACCCACTCCTCTGTGATGTCCGCTGCAAAGCCCATTGTAATCTGCTTTGAAAGATTTCCAACTTGTCATCCAGGCACAGAGGTCAAATACAAACTCAGCTTTCATTTGTTTTCCAACAGAATCTGCTCGGCCTGATCCTCTGGGGGGGGGGCACGCTTCACCAAATACTTCTTATACCTCAGCAATCGTCTTCTTTTTCAAACTTTGGATTCAGTTCCTCAAATTAAAAATAATTTAGGGACATGAAACTACTTTCTATCTTATGTTTGTTTGGGGGGAGGTGGATAATAATGGGTCTTTATCAATATTATATAGGGTTAGGGTTAGGGTTAGGGTTAGGGTTAGGGTTAGCCTAACCCTAACCCTAACCCTAACCCTCTGCTTTAGATGCACTCCCACAGCCAGTCCACTGGTTTACAGCCTAAGGTCTGCGTCCCCCCCAAAGGGCCACAGGATAAATCTGAAGGGTCCTTACATGATTATGTTTAATACATATATTATAAATCAAATTATTTGATGGGATAATTGTACTGTTTGTTTTTTGTGACACAATAATAAATTACTCCTTCAAGCATCAAATGAAACTATTGAACAAATTAGTTGAAGTGCAAACTCAGACACGTTCAACAGGACATGGACACAACCACAGCTTCTCAGTCACAGGTCACAGCTGGGACCTTTATACAAATATAGAAATAATACAAATCTTTTCTCTTCTAACATTTCTCCAAGTTAGTGCCAAAAAGTGGCCTTAATGTCGTTATCTGCATAATCGTTGACGTATGTAGAATATCTACAATGAGCCAGTATTAGCTGATCCATCAGCACTGATCAGTATCAGTCTATCGATCCTCATAAAGATGGCTGCTTCATTCTTTAACAAGAAATTGTACCTTATGAGCTTATCATACAATTTCTTAAGGTAAAAAAGTGATGCTCTTCAATTTAAATGTTAACACCAAAGCTCTCATAAATGACATTAGTCACTTTCCACCACCGATGACACAGTTATATAACGAGGTTTGAAGTTTGCCCCTGATGTTACTCCATACATGAGGAGCTGTCCTTCCAGCACCGGTGCTGAAGTTATGGAGTAATATTAGGGACAAACTCATCAATCATTCAAAGCATTTAAAATAAACACAACAACTCCTGGGCACTAACCTGGTGTCCGTGTGGCTGCATCTCTCCAGGTGGTCTCTGCTCTGTCCTCTTTTCTTGGCTCATTCCTTCAGTTTACTTCCACAAGGTCCTTTAATTCTCAAAAACTCAAAAACCTCCGTTCAGTTTCAAATGATCATAAACAAGGCTGCTGTTGTTCAGCGTCTGAAATCCTCTGTAGGTCCTCGGAGAGCGAAGCGACTCTCAGCTGGAAAAAGGGAAAGTGTTTCACTTCTTTGACAGAACCTGAGCGAAGGAAAACAGGCGTCTGCATCTCAAAAATATACTTATTTCTTTTCCTTTTTTCAAAATCTACAATAACACCGTAATCCAATTCATAACTAGTAGGCGTGTGGGATATATGTACACTTTTGCGGCAACTTTTCTTGTAAACATAATGACTAAATGTAGGGAAGGTAAGAAAAAACAAAATTTGGCTTTTTCTCGTGTTACAGAATATGGACTGTTTCCTACATTATGTACAAAGAGTGCAGTGGAGCTCGTGTTCGTCTCCTGCTGATGTCAAGTAATTCTCCCGAGTCGACCCTCGATGACGGTCCTGCTGAATTAAAGGGCCTCCGTGTTGCATCACGTGCTCCGTGGTTGGGTCAGAACTCTTCACTCAGGGATGTGCTCACCAGATTGAGGCGGATTAAAATGTGCTTTTTATAAATCAACCCCGTCGCTCTTAAAACTTTTCAGGATTGCGATGTGTTGATCCTCCTGCGCCATGTGCAAAGACTTAAGAGCCCATTAACGGGGGTTTATTCTACAGAACTATGGGTCTCGGTGTGTCACAGTGGGGGGGTCTACAGGTCCGTCTCCCGTGTGTTCAGGCAGAACGCGTAAAGGGATCTCTTGAAGTCCATGCTGCTGTTGGCTTTGATATTCGCCTTCTCTCCGGAAGCGGACGCGTCGTTGTTCTCTGCGTCCTGAGACTTGGCGGAGGATTTACTTCCTTTGCGCTTGAGCTCGGGACTCGCTCTGCCGCTGTTGGGCTCGTCCTTCAGGGAGGACTGGTCCTGGTCCGTCTCCCGGTGGTAGAAGTAGTTGAAGTTGGACACGATGACCGGCACCGGCAGCGCGATGGTGAGCACACCGGCGATGGCGCACAGGGAGCCCACGATCTTCCCCCCCACCGTCACCGGCCTCATGTCCCCGTAGCCCACCGTGGTCATGGTGACCACCGCCCACCAGAAGGCGTCCGGGATGCTGGAGAAGTGAGACTCCGGCTCGTCCGCTTCCGCGAAGAACACGGCGCTGGAGAAGAGGATGACCCCGATGAAGAGGAAGAAGATGAGCAGGCCCAGCTCCCGCATGCTGGCCTTCAGGGTCTGCCCCAGGATCTGGAGCCCCTTGGAGTGTCTGGAGAGCTTGAAGATCCTGAAGACCCGCACCAGGCGGATGACCCTCAGGATGGCCAGGGACATGGCCTGCTGCCCGTTCTGGTGCTCCTGGCCCTGCTGCTCCGCCAGCTCCGTGCCCACTGTGATGAAGTAAGGCATGATGGACATGATGTCGATGATGTTCATGATGGTCTTGGAGAACTCGGACTTGCTCGGGCACGCGAAGAAGCGCACGAAGAGCTCGAAGGTGAACCAGATGACGCACGTGGTCTCGATGATGAAGAAGGGGTCGGTGAAGGTGAGGGACGGCCGGGGCGCGGTGCTGTTGTCCAGGCGGCTGGTGACCATCAGCTCCCGCTCGTCCCTGAACTCTGGCAGCGTCTCCAGGCAGAAGGTGATGATGGATATGGTGATGACGAGCACGGACACGATGGCGATGCCCC
>NC_047173.1:17733622-17741122 GCF_009819705.1 Hippoglossus hippoglossus
ACATGATTTCAAACTGAATCAATTTACAATGATGTTGTTATGTTGAAGTATTTTTCATGAATAATTTAAATTCAATAACAAAGTAATTGTCTGAAAGGTTTAAAAGATCCAGTGAAAACCAGGAGTTCGTCACATCTGGACGAGGAAGGTTCATTTAAGCTCGACATTAAATATGTAAACAGACGAAGGGGAGGGGGGGGGGGGGGTACTGCTTCTTTTCAACAAAGAATCCCTTGTTTACATGTCGCAATGTATTTAATGACCTCACACACAAACCACTGTTTACCACTCGGACATGTTTGCTTGTTTGTCAACATGGACATTATCACAAGCTCCTCCTCCAAAGAGGAAGTCCGTCTCTGCGCTGCCCTCTAGTGGATGTACGGGAGAAGCTAAACACACTGAAAACTACGATGCAACGACGACGTAACTGAAGTTGTTTATGAATTTCCAGCACACAAAATTACAGGGATTTTTATTTTATAATTTTTTTTTTTAACCAATCTACAGTTTGATCTTTGACCATGAACTTTTTATTTTAGAATATTTAATGTGTTTGTGTATAATAATATAATTTCCCCGCCCGGTTGAGTAGAAACATAAAGTATCAGGTAGTTCATTGAAGGAAAACTGGTGTGTGTGTGTGTGTGTGTGTGTGTGTGTGTGTGTGTGTGTGTGTGTGTGTGTGTGTGTGTGTGTGTGTGTGTGTGTGTGTGTGTGTGTGTGTGTGTGTGTGTGTGTGTGTGTGTGCACGCCCCACTCTGTGGTACTTGAGGCCTTGTTGCCAGTTGGAGAGGGAAACGGTAACCATAACAACAGGTAACCGTAACAACCAGCATCCATAACAACTGCAGCTCACAAATTAGCTGTGTAATTACAGAGGCAGAGTTCCGAGCTGCTGCTGCTGCTGATAACAACAACAGGCTTTTGTAGTGTTTCCCAAGCAGAGACCAATCAACAGCTTCCCTCCACTGAAGGTCAGAGCTCACAAACCACAGACACAAACCACAGACCAACAACAATCACACACTTCTTATTTCTAACTGTTGTGTTTTCGCACCTCGTCAGTCAAACTTCTCCTGTTTCCTGTTTCCAGGACGTTTACAAAGACGCAGCTTCAACCACTGTGTGTGTGTAAATAATACAAATCTCATGTGACTGTTCCAAACCAGCAGCAGCTAGCAGCTGTTAGCAAGTAGCCACAGGAAGTGGTCATCACCTCAATGTGTGTGGACGCAGTGAAGACGAGACCCATGGAGAAGCAAGAAAACACAAGAACTCAGCTTCACTGATGGAAAACGTCTTTTATTGTGTCTCTAATGTGTGTTTCTGTTGTTTAATGGACGTGACGTGAGCTGGACGGATCAGATCAGAGTGCACAGGAAACACAATGAGGATTTTCTGACCTGTGAACAGAGCCACGCTAGCTGTTTCCACCTGTTTCTAGTCTTTATGCTAAGCTAATCATCTGCAGGAGGAAGCTTCCTATTGACCACGCAGACACCAGCTGGCATCAACATGCACATTGAGGGAAGACGACCAACGTGAAGATGAAGGTCCGTGTCCTGCACCTGCCGCGGCAGCAGGGCGAGCGCAGGTTCGCATCATTATTAGCAGGCGTTGTTACAGTAGCAGTGAAATGTCAGATTTGGTGCATGTGAGGAGACGAGTGGAGCTGCGAGGCGAACAGTAGGCCTGAGTCAGACCTCCAACGCCTCAGGGCGCTTCACCAACATCATCATCATCCTCATCATCATCATCATCATCATCATATCTGTGTGTGTGTCCTCGCCGTGTTTGACTCTGCATGCACTCGTCTGTGTGGGGAATGTGTGTGTGTGTGTTTTTGGGCTCAGGGCGGCTGCATGGAGAGAGTGGCGTGGAGGGGAGAGCGGGAGGAACGCTGCGATGAGTTTAAGAAGTCTTGACAGCAGATGCCTGCATAATAACACACAGAGAGGACATGTGCAAGCAGGAAAATCAAGGACACCACGTCATGCGTGCCAGTCATTTAAAGTAACAGTTTCCTCCTGCAGCTTTAATGCACGATCACAGATGCTGCTAAATGGATTTGTAAACCGGTGCCGTGAAATATAGCCGAGGAGGGATTTAAAACACTCTGTGTGTTTTGATGAGGTCGAGGCAGCGTTGCTAGGGAGAGGACATCTTTCTAAAGTATGATTGGTGATTGGTGCGATTTGTTGGCGAGCGGTCGAACAGATGCTCGTGTGTAGGAGGAGGCCGAGTTCAGCTTCAACCCAAACAAGCGCAACGTTCATTCGATGTGAAGCTGCAGCTCGTTCGGATTCACACTCGGAAAAATCTGAAACCACTTGAGTGTAAAAATAAGCGGTCTCCATGGCGTGAGGGCGGTCACGTGACGTCCTCGCTCCTCGTCCTGGCGTCTGCGGGCCGTCGTCCTGCAGAGAAAACCGTCTGAGCTCAACCTCTGGAGAAACCGACCACCAGAGCCAAGATGGCCGCTCTTTAAAATGGGCTCCACTCCTCCTCCTCATGAGTGTGTTTCCTCTCATTTCTATCTCTGTGAGGACCGGCGGAGACATCACTTAAAGGGTCAGTTCACACAATGTCAGACTTTGGGGAACCTGAGGGCCCAGACATCACGAGGCCCCTGAACAGCCCACATTCAACTGCTTTGCTGTAGTTTGATTAATAATTAGTTTTACAAATTAATATTAGTCATAACTTTATGTGTTTTTGAGCGTTTGACATCACGTGTAGTTTCCCAGATGCAGACAAATGTTATTATGTGTCATGTCGTCTCATCTCATGACATCACGTCACATTGCGTCACGTGTCATGTTGTCTTATGTCATATTTTCTCACGTCGTACATAAAGACACATTGTGTTATTTCATTGTGTTGTCTCTTCTCATATCGTGGTGTCGTGTCACATTGTTCTCTGATACACAACAGTATTTGTGTTACTAGTAGGGACAATATGTGACAATGACTAATAATATGACAATAATAATAATAATACATCTATTGAACCATGAATCACATTTATTTTTTGGTTTCAAACTAAATTATTTTCATATAATTATTTGAATTTTTATCATATTTAACATCATCATGATTTTCCTGAACAATGACTTCAAGGTCAAATCGATGGTTTCAACTCAACCTGAACGTTTCTCCCAGTGAAACCACGTCGGAGATTCAGGTTCATGTCGGCCACAGGGGATTTATTATTATGCCAATGAGGGTCCTCACAACTGTACAAGTACATCTCTGTGTGTGTGTGTGTGTGTGTGTGTGTGTGTGTGTGTGTGTGTGTGTGTGTGTGTGTGTGTGTGTGTGTGTGTGTGTGTGTGTGTTTGTACTGAATGAGCACTGAACTGGAAAATAACTCCGACTGGAAGAACTGTGGGCTAATCATCGGCCTCCACTGGTCACGAATCACACCTCCAGCTTTAACATGCAGCCTGAGGACCCCACCTCCTCAACACACACACACACACACACACACACACACACACACACACACACACACACACACACACACACACAGGCCTGAGCAGGGCTTCCCCTCCTCCATCACACCCACCTCAGTGTGTCTGCATGTGTTCAACAGCCCTCAGGAGCCCAGATCACCAGATACAAAAAGAAAATCTCTGCTTGTTCACAGCAGCATCAGAGGATATTAACAACGCACACACACACACACACACACACACACACACACACACACACACACACACACACACACACACACACACACAAACACATACAAACACACACGCACACAGTCATACACAACCAAAGCTACAATAACTCAACAAAGGCTGCAGGGAAGAGAGGGGATTACAGCCTCAGCCTGCTTGGCTGCAACACACACACACACACACACACACACACACCACACACACACACACACACACACAAACACACACACACACACACACACACAATAACACACACACACAATAACACACTCATGCATGTCATGAGAGAGGTGCAGGAGGGGGTGAGAGAGCAGTCAGTGTGTGTGTGTGTGTGTGTGTGTTGTGTGTGTGTGTGTGTGTGTGTGTGTGTGTGTGTGTGTGTGTGTGTGTGTGTGTGTGTTGTGTGTGTGTGTGTGTGTGTGTGTGTGTGTGTGTGTGTGTCTGTCTGTGTGTGTGTGTGTTTGTGCTGTCAGGAGTGCCGTTGAGCAGAGCGATGGTTCAGTGTGATGGGGGAGGGGGGGGTGGATTGTGTCGAGGGATTTTAATTGACAGCTGTCCAAATCCCCAGACAGATCCTCTCTCTCCCCCCCCCCTCTCACTGGGAGTGTATGTCGCTCGTCCTCATTCCCTCTCTCTCTCAGACGAGGGTATTAAGAGTGAAAAGCATTAGGAAAAGTGAGGTATTAAGAGTCTTCAGCTCTCTGCCTCACACACACACACACACACAGAGACACACACACACAGACACACACACACACACACACACACACACACACACACACACACACACACACACACACACACACACACACACACACACACACACGATGACTGCTCTCTCACCCCCTCCTGCACCTCTCTCATGACATGCATGAGTGTGTTATTTTGTGTGTGTGTGTGTGTGTGTGTGTGTGTGTGTGTGTGTGTGTGTGTCTGTGTGTGTTGTGTACACATTTAAGCCTTAACATATTCAATCCATACACACAATGCATATTGTAGATATGTACAGAGTAATGTACAGTGCTGTGGTCAGTTACAGTCTTTAGCCTGTTGGTGGTGCTGTTGAGGTTCTGAGGTCAGAAATCAGAATTTATATTTATTAATTATAATGAAGTGTTTGATATCAGCTAATTCATTTATACTTAGTCCACTGACCAGAGGGTCGGGGGTTTTGATCCCGGATCCTAACCCTCTCCGCTGTGTGACAGTGTGTGATATTCTAAGTGTTGTGTATAGAATCTGTGTCTATACGAGTAAAAAGAGCTTTAGTCTATATCAATACATTTATCATTTGAACATTTGTCAGGATCCTGGTCTGAATCAATTGATGCTTTATTGGGTTAAGAGCCAATAACACAATGAGATCAATGAGTGATTGTCTGAGTGGATCAATAACTGTCTTCAAGCAGCCACTTAAATGATCAATATGATGAAGAACTGACTTTATTATTCTTCTCTTTATGTTTGGCTGTGTATGGAAGCCTGGAGGGACAAACACAACCAATTACCAGAACATCAGGGTACGGCAGATAAAGAGTGACTTACATCATCTCAGTGAACACAATGATATTTATTATGTTTAAAACATCCATCTTTTACAATAAATTTCCTCTCATAGTAGAAACAAAAGCTAAACATCTCTTATCATTTCATATAAAAGCTCATGTGTGGTTTCTTCTTCCCATGAAACCTGAGGACCAGTAGATCCTGAGTGGTGGGAAACTGGGATGAAGATCTGGTGACCTGCTCCTGTGACGTACGAATCAGAAGCTCGGACTAAAAGTTTCAACATGTTTGAGACCGGAAACGTTACGAAACGAGGTGAAAGCGTGTGAAATGGTTCTGAACATATTTAAATCCGTGTTTGATGTGTGATGATGTGTAAGTTTGAGTTTGTTAGAAACAGGACGTGATGGTCGAGTCCCCCGAGGTTCCACATGATGTGAAAGAGAAATTATATAATGACTCTGAATGCAGCCGGAACACAGTGAGAAGAAAGGGAGGCTAAACCTGTGAGTGTGGTGTGTGTGTGTGTGTGTGTGTGGGGGTGTGTGTGTGTGTGTGTGTGTGGGTGTGTGTGTGTGTGTGTGTGTGTGTGGGTGTGAGTGTGTGTGGGTGTGTGTGTGTGTGTGTGTGTGTTCTCACTCTGGTTGTGAATTACATTTGCAGGACAATGTTTCCTCATGCACAAAAAAATCTGTGCTTCCTTTTCTTGTTTCTCTCCTGGGGTGTGTGTGTGTGTGTGTGTGTGTGTGTGTGTGTGTGTGTGTGTGTGTGTGTGTGTGGTGTGTGTGTCTGTGGTGTGTGTGTGTGTGTGTGTGTGTGTGTGTGTGTGTGTGTGTGTGTGTCTCCGTGGGCTCTGGAGTCATTTGCCTAAACGGACTCTTTAACTTCACATTTGTAGCTTTAAATGTTTTATGATCTTATAGATTTTCAGGAGCAGGTTGTGAAGTTATAATAATAATTATAATAATATTATATAATCATATGTTTCTTACCCTTTCACTTGGTTCAGTTTCACTGTTTAATAACAACGTGTTAAACGTGATATTTATAATTTATAGTCTATAAAACGGTTATTGATGAAATTATGAAGTTGAATCACAGATTCTAACAACACACACAACAGAGTGTGAACAAAGATGGACGACATCATGGCTCCCAAAGTGAGTCCAAAGTGTTTTGATCGCCCCCTGGTGTCTGGCTGCAGTACAGGTCATAAACCCCGCCTCCTCCATGTCAGCAGATGATATAAAAACGTTCAGGATCAATTCATGTCTGTAAACGTAGAGTCGGGCTCATGTCTTCATTTAACGTTGTGTATGAAACGTGTTCCGTCATTGAACAACGAGCCGTCTGCAGAGGTCAGATGTTCGTGGTCCTGGTTTGTTGTTTGTGGGCGGGAGCTGAATTAGTTTGAGAGGAGCCAGCAGGAGAAGACTGTCCTACTTTATCTCTCATGAACCAGGTCAAAACATCAGGGACGTGACTCAGGTTCAGGGGGGGGGGGGAGGAGGGGGGGGGGGGGGGGGGGGGGGGGGGGGGGGCGGGGGGGGGGCGAGACGGAAGAAAGAACAAGTGAACTGGACTCAAACGGTTGTAGCACCAAACGCGGCCCGGAGGATTTTCTTGGCCTTATTTTTAACAACCAGCGTCTTTGTTTTTTTTATCAGATTGTATTTTTCTTATCGTCTATAAAACTCCCGAACACCGGGGGGGATTTCTCTCTTCCATCGTTTCACTTCCTCTCTTATCCGTCGTTTCTTCACTGTTCGTTTCTCCTCCCTCGTCTTTTGACATCTCCGCTCTCTTCCTCTCACCGGTTGGTGGGTTACCATGGCAACACACAGTAGCGTTTGCCTGGTTGCCAGGGCTCGTCTCCATGTGAACACAGCATCCCCCCCACGGTGAAGGATGTGTGTTCCAGAATGTCTCTGTGTTCTTTCATAGAAAACGTCAAGGTGTGGTGCTGAGGAGCGGCCACAGGGGGGAGCCGGAGGCCTGGATGTGGGGTTTGAGGGTTTCTGCCACTGTTGATAAAAAGAAGAACAGTGACGTTTATGAGTCATGTGACAGTGAAAGGGCTTTGTGTGTGTCTTGTAAATGCAGATTGTTAAACACAGAAATATTATTATATCACATATAAATGATAATAAAAAATAATTAATTAATTATATTATAAGTAATATTTCATTTATGTGTTTATTTAAGATCAGATCTGACTTTAACTGTTTTGAATATTACTTTATTTAAAAAAAGAGCAGTTTGACATTTCGAGAATATCAGTGTTTGTCTGAGTCAAAGATTCAGA
>NC_047173.1:17746122-17781122 GCF_009819705.1 Hippoglossus hippoglossus
AAAGAATCATTAATGAGTTCTTGGTTCTTTGACTGGATCAGAAACTGATCTATTTATTTTCCACATTAGAGTCTGTTGCTCTTCCTGTGGCGTGTCAGTGATCATGTCGGTGCAGTCGGCCCGGGTCAGCGTGTCCTGACACCGAGCTGCTTCACATGCCAGACTATTTTAGTAAGGTCACATTTACACGTGCTGCTGTTGTGCTCCAGCGTTTGTTTGCTCCTGGACTTCGACTTGGTGTCGTCCTGAAGCGTTTCTGCATCTAATCAGAGGAAAGTGTGAATCTTCTGCTTGGATTCTGTGAAACACCTTTTCCAACCTGCACAGATTGTCCACGCAGGTCTTTGTCTTGGATTAAAACACAACGACTGTTGTTGCACCTGCATGAAGAGTGTAATTGGATGGTTGTTGACCACATGACAGTTCAGGTGTAAACACACAGAATCACAACAGAGGGAACCAGCTGACCAATCAGAGCAGGGCCTTTCAGGAGGGGGGGTCTTAAAGAGACAGGAGCTAAGACCTAGTGAGACAGAGGCTGAAGAGAGGAGCTGCAGCGACGGACAGTCTGAGGACATGTTTGATTAGAGCATGAAAACATTTTACAGTTACAACAGTTTCCACCTTGAACCTTCAATAATCAACAAACAGCAGAGTCATATCTTTCAAAATTTATTGAAACTGTTGTAATATGATGACGTCAGAATGGACATAACTTGTCGACTAACCTTGCATAGGTTACAGACGATGATGCCTCACCAACAGATGACAGACACTGCGCACGGCAGCGAGAACCATGAAGAAAGAGAGTGGACGTACTGCAAAGTGAGCGACTCCGGGGTTTTAAACAACCCAGTGATGAGCACATTTCATTTTTTACATATTCATTTATTCTCTTTTCTTGTTTCAGTCGTCGTGGTCAGGACGAGACTTTGGCTTCTCACGGTGAGTTCGGACGAGAGGGAACAGACGAACTGAACCAGCGAGTCCCGAAATAAACCTCCGGCTAAAAATAGAGCCTTAAAAAAACGATGTTCTGAAGAGAGAAACCGTGGAGCGACGATAATACTGATGATGACGTCTCATCGCAGCAGCGCTCATTTATTTTAATGATATGATCATGTCCCTCGTGCACGATGAGACGTCACTTTGTCTTTGCACCTCAAGACTATTTTCATACCTGAAATTCGTCTGTGCATCATCATCATCATCATCATCATCATCATCATCATCATCATCATCATCATCAGAGTTGTGACATTTAAAAAAACTTCACTTTGAAAACTTGTGAAACACGATGCACAGTTTCTTTTTTTCAGAATTTCTCTGAAATGCTGAAATAAAAGTGTCAGTTAAAGCTGCACTAATCTTTTTTACTCTTATAGTTTTTCAATTGAATGAATTTCCCGGTTCTTCCATTTACAGGTTTACTAACATTTTGAAAGAGACTAAAATCAACTAATGCAGCTTTAAGTGATTTAAGTGATTCCTACAATCTTTTCTTCAACTCTACATTGATCACACACGTCAACAATGAAAAATGATTTTCCAAATATCCTGTGAACAGAACACGTGTAGGAGAAGTGGTTGATATGCAGCCGATCAGAGATAAATCACACGAGGAGAAATCGATTCAGCAGTTGACACTTGGCAGTTGAAAGCTTGTAAAATGACAATATTCTGTGTAAATAAAAATCCTGGACTTTAATTTGAAAGTGCCAGTGATTTCCCCTGTTTGCTGCATATCAAACAAAATGATTTTCTAAAAAAGAAATGACACACGAGCGTCCATCTACAAAACGGTTCCTGTTTTGTGAATCTTCGTCCGTTGAGCTGCTCTGATGATAAGAAACGACTAGAAAACATTATTTGGTCCCTTCAGTGTTCTACAGTGAAAACACCACGAATGTGAACAGACAGAAATTAAAACCACAAGACGGCCGACTACCCTGATGTGGATTCGAGTCACGAATTTGAAAGAGTTGTCAAGAAAATGTGAAGTTTCTAATTTGCCCTCCTGTGGAACGTGTTGAACACGTAGCACCTGGTTTTATTCTTTACTTCTTTGATTAAAGGGATTTTTTTCATCACACGTTCAACAGCAGTTTGTAGAATGGGCCTTTTCAACAGGTTGATGACACACAGCTGATTCTCATTGCACTGGCCAGTAAAACCAGTCAAACCACACGTCCCAGTTGAGATGAACATGCACGATGACGTCAATCACTCACAGCAGCTTCACAGGATTTACAGATTTCACAGGATGTGTGTTTCCATGGTTACGTGACAAAACGTGGTTAACGTTGGGAAACAGTCGCGGATACACAATGTCACCTGACTTCCCTCTTTGCTCCTGTCATAACAACTGCAGCCACTAGGGGTCACCAAACAAAATACAACCATTGTTCATAATAAGCTTCCGCACAGACAAGCTGCAGGACGGATCCAGAGAGAAGTGGTCCTCCAGATCTTTTGGACCCTCTACATGAGGTCATGTGATAATAGTTCTGTTACGGAACAATTCAAATCCTCAGTTTTGTATCAACTTCAGCACAGAAAGAATTATATGACACCACTGAAAAAACCTCCAGGAGCAACAAGTCATTAGAGCTCATCTTCTTACTAATCCGATAGGTTAAGAAATAAAGATGTCCTCCCTGTAAACAAATCCCTACTTGAGTTTAGAGAAGTCAGAGGTGAATTAAAAGGTCACGTTGATAAAAGTGAGCACCATGAAAATGTGGAACATTCAGGACGAACACGTAAGAGACAGTTTCACTCCAGCAGTGATTTGCACAAAATGGAAATGTAAGACACTAAAGCACATTCAATGTGGATTCCTTTAGTTCACGTCAGCCTCAGTGAGCACTGAGTGTCTCAGCAGCTTCAGGGTCAGTGATTCCATCGTCTCGTCGTCCACAGGAAACTCCCTCACACAGACATGTGCTCCGCTCTCACTGCAAAACAACACAGCAGCAGCAGCAGCGCCATTTTGCAGGCGTGTAGAGAGACTAGCGCCTGTGGTGATGTTCAGCAGCTCTGCAGAGGAAACACCGACCCTCACGTCCATCACATCTCTGCACAGCAGCAGCATCCTTCAAATCTCTTATTGTCTCATTTCTTCAGCCTCGATCGCTGAGCTGCCGAGTCGGGATCACACGTCACTGCAGCTCTTTCTGAGAAGCAGCAGCAGTGAGGGAGATGAACCACAAAGCAGCTCGTGACTCAAGACTCGTGTTTGTGACCCACACATATTAGCATGTGTCCAGAGGATTCTACAGAGAGCAGATCTGATATTCAGCAGAAGATATTGGTCCCAGTAACCAGACAGTGGCAGTGTTGAGAGCAGCCAGGGGGCGCTGTTCAGCTCAGCTCACAGTCGCCTCCGGCAGCGAGAGCAGGAGAAGCTGTTGCTGCTGATTACGCTGCAGATCTGAGTCTGTCTCTAAGTTTGTTGAGCTGAGGACGCTGAGGTCATGTGCAAGTTTTTGCAACTGACAATATTTAACGTTAAAAAATATAAATCTGGTGACATTTCAAAACATTCCTAACATTTTAAATGTCGTGTACAGAGTGAAATCCAGTACAAATATCAGAAACACAGATCAGTGATCAGTGACATGCTCCTTCATCACCATGAACACACACACTGCTGCTGCAAATCCATCCACCACTGAAAATAGTCCCCAGCACCATCAGCAGAATGACGTACTGGGCCAAGGTCTCCAGAGCTCTCCAAGCTAACTCCCATTAGTCATTTCAAATTGTCCAAGTGAAGTAAAGACAGTAATTAGGAGCCTGAATTAGCTTCAGAACATGATCTGAACCATGTTAATCCAAACAGCTCAGAGGACCCAACACTCAGCTGCTGTCACAAACCACACAAAACCTCTTAAGACTTTTAGATTCTGAGTTTTACTTCTGTTCAAACAGAAATCTGCTGTCAATCAAATGTTGATCATGTTAAAAGCTACCGGCTCCTATCAGCTTCTAGTTCAGGGGCTAATGTCGGTTTCTACTTTGGCCTGAAGTCAGTGACAAGACTTTAAATTGGTAAATTGCCAGATGGCTAATAAAACAACTAGCTTCATTAGCCAATAACCAGATTTCTCAGTAAATTGCTTCGCAGTTAGCATCTGTCAGCTACAACAGCTGATCCAGCAACTGACTCATGTGTCTGCTTCAGTTTGGACGACATGATTCATGTAGAGTTTGAAGTTGAAAGTATTCGGAGGCTCCCGGTGTTTGTGACGCACTTTGCTTCACTGACGTTTACGACGTCTCTACCACGATGATGGTGACGTGTCATCGTCACAATTATAATACTGAAGGAAATAAACAGAGAATCTCCAACTCACACATGTGAGAAAACAACCTTTGTCTTTTCACTTCCTGATTTGAAAGCATCGGTCTGTTAATCGTGCTCTGCAGCCGTGTGTCATCAACCAGGAGTTAGGTCCAATAACTGTGGCCCATGAATAAGGAATATTTTCATAGTGTACATGGACCCCTCTTGTTTTCCAGATGTGCAGGGAGTAGTGCATCTTGATGGCAGGAGAAGTGAAGCTGCACACTGTAAGCTCTTTGTCTTCTGTTGTAACGGGAGGCACTTTAGTCAATTCAATAATGAGACGGGGTTGAAGGCACTAGAAACTAATTTTAGATAATATCTCTGAAAATTGTTAAACACTACTGCTTTCCTTCTTGAAACTTTTTAAATAAAAGATCAAATGGCAAACGAGGTCACAAATCACATCAAATGATCCCATGCACTTCATCGTCAAAGATCAGAGCTTTAAACAAACCCAAGAGGAGGATGTAACTTCTGAAATGTCTTTTTTTAAAGAGATTTGTCTCTTGTGATTTTTTTTTTGTTGTTTTTCTCTTTTTTGTCCCGTCCGGCCTTCAGCTCCGTCATGCACCATATCCTGTTGTTAGCTTGACAATAGTGAGGAGCAGGATCGTCCCCAGCTCCGAGGTCCCTCCACAACTGCAAGCAATTAAATACTGACATCATGCATTGAGTATACGTAGCTATACCATAGCTAATTAGGCCATAATGCTTTAGTATTCTGACATGCCGTGATCTTCGAAAAAGAAGTGTTCCTGTTCCCATAATGATTTTTAACATTCAACACTTAAATGCTTTGAAATAAATTAAACAATAATAAATAGCAGTGCACTTTGGTGAAAACAAATGAGAGAAAAAATCCGAAAGGAGAAGATGAAGGTCAAAGAAGAAAGGACTGTAAAAATAAAAATGAGGTAACATCTTGTGCATGCCGATATAAGAGAGAAGAGAGTCTCCACATGCTTTTATATAAAGGAGCGTTGCATGGCATCGTACAGGGAACCTCCAGCCGACCTGTAGCAGCAGTGCAGATAATCCTCCGCTCGGCACACGTCTCCTTTGTGTCTCATAAGGTGCCTGAAACACTTCAATCAACATCTGGCGTCGAGGTAAAAGTTCCCTGGATGTGCCGCAGAAGAACACGTGTCCACTGTAATCCACTGCAACGTGTCTCCTCCGGGAGTCGTCCTCCGACAGGTTCCTCACTCTCAGCTGGGCCTCGTTTCATTAGCACGTCTTCTTATCCTAAAGCTCCAGTCTGTGGTACAAAGCCAGGAAGGTGTGGAGGAGATTTACTGATAAATTATTGTGTTCAACAGTGAATAAATTCATCAGACTCTGAATATTCAGATTCTCTTCCTCACTTTGGTCATTCAAACATTTAGTTTTTCTCTTTTGAATCTTCTAAATCACACGAACTTGCTTTTATCTTCTATTTTACTGTTGTTAAACCCTGTTTGTGTGTTTTTACGTCACTTTGTCTCTTGTATCTGCTCTTTATGCCTTTGTGTCACATGTAAAGCACTTTGAAGGAATTGTCTTCTCGTTAAGAGGCTGTGCAGATATACACTTGCATTATCTTGTCTGAATTGGTTCCTTCAAGTTTACTAGCGCTTGTTTCTTAAATGATTTATTCTGCTCCTTTTGGTGCATCTATCTGTTTCCACAAATAGCTGCAGAGAAAAGGAAATTGAGACTTTGACGCTAACACCAGGTTGTGTTCAAACACTCTAACTTTAAAGTAAGTCCACGTGCAACATGGCCAAAAATACCCCGTCCCTGGTCAAGGTCACATGACGTTATCAGGCTTCTTTCCTTAGGACTGACCTCTGGAGGTCATGAAAACTAACAAACTGGTCGTTCCTGTGCAAAACATGTTGTTCAGCTTTAATTCTTTTTGCAGAATTAAGGATTTCAAAGGTAAAAGCAACTAAATAAATAGAATAATTTATCAAAAATCTTCCCTGACACCTGCCGATCTTTGTCCTATTGCCAAACTAATCCCTTGTTAGTTTTTTTTGGATGAAATTACTTGTACAAATTTACCATGTGAGCCTGGAAACTATGAGTCTTCACACATGTTTGAATGTATCTATGCAAAAGAAGAGAATAAAATGCACCAATGGAGATAAAGCATCCAGATATTTCTACAGTATTTACACTGGTGCGACAGACGCGGCCTCACACGTCGGTGAGAAGTTTCCCCTTGTTCACACAGTTCTGGCTCGGAGCCGTGCAGTTGGCAGTTCTAAGGTTCGCTTCCCTAAAGTTATCGATGCTGTTGTTCATGTCCTCGTCTATCTCCATGTACTCCGACTTGCTGACCACCGACGAGCTGCGGCGACTCGAGTTGGTGTCCGACGCCAGGTTCTGGTTGCTAACGTTGAGCAGCTGGGCCTGTTCCTCGCCTTCCGTCTCCCGGTGGTAGAAGTAGTTGAAGTTGGACACGATGACCGGCACCGGCAGCGCGATGGTTAACACGCCGGCGATGGCGCACAGCGAGCCCACGATCTTCCCTCCGATGGTCACGGGGTACATGTCCCCATAGCCGACGGTCGTCATAGACACCACCGCCCACCAGAAAGCGTCCGGGATGCTGGTGAAGAACGACTCCTTCTCCTCGGCCTCTGCGAAGTACACGGCGCTGGAGAACAAAATCACGCCGATAAAGAGGAAGAAGATGAGCAGGCCCAGCTCCCGCATGCTGGCCTTCAGAGTTTGCCCCAGAATCTGGAGCCCCTTGGAGTGTCGGGACAGTTTAAAGATCCTGAAGACCCTCACCAGGCGGATCACCCTGAGAATGGCCAGAGACGTGGCCTGCTCCCCTCCTCCTTTACCCTCCTTGTTCTCTTGGTCGTCCGCCAGCTCTGTGCCAAGTGTGATGAAGTACGGGATTATAGCCACAATGTCGATAGAGTTCATCATGTTTTTAAAGAACGCCGCTTTGCTGGGGCAAGCGAAAAAGCGAACTATCAACTCAAAGGAAAACCAGATGATGCACAGCGTCTCCACCACAAAGAACGGGTCCGTGAGGACGTTGGGTTTATAAAATACAGTCGTGTTTCCTACCACCTGCATGCGGCCGCTGGCGTCCTCCTTCAGCTCAGGTAGTGTCTCCAAACAAAATATGACTATTGAAATAAGAATAACCATCACAGAGACGATGGCGATCCCCCGCGCCGGGCCGGAACTCTCCGGATGCTCGAAGAGGAGCCAGATCTGCCGCTGGAACTCCTTCTCCGGCAGGGGGCGCTCCTCTTCCCGAATAAACCCCTCGTCCTCACGAAATTTCTCCATAGCCTCTGCGCCGAGTTCGTAGAATTTAATCTCCTCTGAGAACATATCCAGAGGCACGTTGACCGGTCTTCTCAGCCGTCCCCCGGATTGGTAATAATACAAGATGGCGTCAAAGCTTGGTCGGTTCCGGTCAAAGAAATACTCGTTTCGTAAGGGGTCGAAGTAGCGCATCCTCTTCTTAGGGTTCCCGAGGAGGGTTTCCGGGAACTGGGCGAGGGTTTTGAGCTGGGTCTCGAAGCGCAGCCCCGAGATGTTGATGACGACCCGCTCGCAGCAGTCGTGGTCATCGTGGTCGTCATCGGGCGGGTAGAGGTCCTGTGGATGACCCGGGAGGGTGGAGGTCTCATCCATGTTGTCTGTGGACACCACAGTCATCCTTCCTGGGGGGGTTGGGCAGACAGGAAGAGGAAGTGGTGTGAGGAAGTGGGGAGGGAGGTGGGGCAGGTCGGAGGGCAGAAGCTCCTAAAGAGACCAGGAGCTGTGCAAAGCCTCCCTCTCCATCACCATCATCACCATCATCTCCATCATCTCCATCATCTCCGAGATGAACATCCTCCCCTCACAGCTTCATCTGACCTGGAACAAACAAACCATCAGTCTGCTGGTTCTCATTCATTCTCCTCCTGCTCCTCTGCAGAGCTTCTTGTTTGTCAGCAGCAGCAGAATCACGCAGCAGCTGCATCTGCTGTATTTTTACCGCATACATCAAGTTTGCGGGGCCGCTGCGCTGCTTCTGCGCGCACGTCAGGTTTCACTCATGCATCAAGTACAGTCCGGGCACATGAAGGTTTCACACATGAACACATGAATTCAGTCTAAACACAACATCCGATGCTCAAAGATGGAGACGTCAAATAAAAGCGTACCTGCGCTGAGGTGGAGAACAGGAGGTGGAACGTCCGCCCCGCAACTTGGCTTTAATTCTAATATCGCTTTACAGTATCTCTGAAATATTAATAGACTATGTTGTCTTGGTCAACATCCGTATCCTCTTGGTGTTGGTTTTCAGCGTCGAGCGGAGCAGCCCGCAGGAGGAGGAGGAGGAGGAGGAGGAGAAGGAGGAGGAGGAGGAGGAGGAGGAGGAAGATCCGCGGCTCCGCAGCAAAAACCCGCACTGACAGCTTTTAATGAAAATCATGCTGGAGAGAAGGAGGACGCAGAGAGAGAGAGGGAGCGAGAGGAGCAGGATGGAGGGAGCAGAGAGGAGCGGACTCTGCAGCATCAGCACAGCTCAGCGGCTCCTGGGGTTTTCTACTCAAAACACCGAGAACCGGGGAAGAGGAGGAGGACTGCGATCATTTAGAAGCATATTGCAGGAGGAGAGGAGGGAAGGAGCGAAGGAGGGAAGGAGGGAAGGAGGGAAGGAGGGAGGGGTTAGAGAGAGAGAGAGACAGAGAGCGAGAGAGAGGGAGGAGGAGGTGGGGGGTTCGACGCAATGCAGACAGACTGTAACACAGTCACTTCTCCAGTCGCTTATATACGAGAGTGTGTGTGTGTGTGTGTGTGTGTGTGTGTGTGTGTGTGTGTGTGTGTGTGTGTGTGGAGCAGGTTGTGCACGATTCATCAAACATCTATGATAAAGAAGCTTCATGGTCACAAACATGATTCCTCTGCATCAGGTTATATAACCACGAGTTCAATATGTTCCTGCAGCTTCTGAATCTGGTTCTCCGGTTCTCCGGTTCTCCGGTTCTCCGGTTCTCTGGTTCTCTGGTTCTCTGGTTCTCTGGTTCTCCGGTTCTCCGGTTCTCCGGTTCTCCGGTTCTCTGGTTCTCTGGTTCTCCGGTTCTCCGGTTCTCCGGTTCTCTGGTTCTCCGGTTCTCCGGTTCTCTGGTTCTGATTGGCTGACTCTCTGACTCCTGGAATCTGCAGCAGGAAGTGGCTCACACTCTCTGTAATTGGCTGCTGAAGCACTTTGCCTGTTGGTCTAACTCTCTCCATGTTGCCATGGTAACGGGGAGAAAACAGCAGGTCCATTTTTTATTTTTTTTAAAGCATCAATTTGTGTCTCTGGTGTTAAAGTACGTGACGCGAGGATTGAAGTGAGCTTCAGACTGAAGGTGGATCAATAACATGATCAGCTGATACGAGGTTCAAGGTACGGAGGCCCAATGCTGCCAGAACAAAGGGAAACAGGACAGGAAATGTAAGGAGGGACTAAATTAAAATAAAAAGTCAAATCGACAAGACAACAGAGCTTCAATCAAAGTCACTCATAGATATCAGTCCTCTGATTTACCTATTTCTATAATTAAGATGTATTCTTCAGAAATCAAGTAAATCAAACTAAGGCCACAGATTTACTTCCTGTTTCATAAACGACCAGAAGCAAAATGATGGTTCACATACCGTCTACACATGTTACAGGAGTACTCCACTAGAGGGCGCACCACACAACTCGGAGCTGGATATGCACTTTGTGACTAAAAACAGTGGAAATTCACGTCCGCCCCTACACTGCCCCCTACTGTTCCTGTCTGTATTGCATCTTGCTGATGCGTAGCATTAATTAATCGGATACACCAATAAAAAATCTTTGTTGCTCATATAAACCATGAATAAACGTCTGATGCAGCTTGAGTCCATATGTCAATCAGGGTCGTCCACTTGATTTGAACACGGAGCCTCGCGTGCTGATAACTGAGATAACGAACTGAGGATTTACTTCAGTATAAAACTCAAACCTGGAGACGCTGCGAAGCTTCAACTTTATCTGAGCTTCTGAGACTCAGCGTGAATTCACAGGACGTTAATCTCACCTCTATTGTGAGTCAGGTCGGACGAGTGAGTGCAGCTCTGGGATGTGACGCTCAAGTCTGAGACGCTCTGTTCACGGGAGATATGTCTTTTACTGGCAGAGGATTTATCAACCGTCTTCAAAATTCAGATACGGAAACTCGTGTGTTCACGAGGCTTAAAATAGAAATAAAGACGTCAGAGGAAAATCAGCAGGTTTTAGTCAGAAGCTTGACTTTCATTTAAGAACTCTCCTCTGCGTTCAGTGCAGCTCTGAAGCTCCTGTACAGAAGGAGTCTGGTTATCATATTATTTTCATACAACAGATTTAAGGAAGAATCAACCACGTCTGTGGCTCTGAGCCCATCGATTCCTCTCTATTGACCCTGAAGACAGTTTTTACAAGGCTGCTTTAAATAAAATTAATATTCAACAACATCCTCATTAAACCTGGAGACAAGTTGAATTTGAGGATGAGGTACATTTCTTGTTTTACTGTCCCGTTTATGATATGAAGTGAATTCATGATGAATCCTGATGAGACGCTGCTGAATGGAGCTCGAAGGGTTAAAGCAGAATATTAACGTGAGAGCTTATTGATCCGCTGGTCACCGAAGGTTTGAACATTGGGTTGAGCTCCAAAATAAAAGCAACACAATCTGTGTAAGAGTTTATTTTATTGTTTTTTTTTATTTTACAGAAAATCATTTAGTTTTTCCTGTAAAAATAAATCAGTGATGACAGAAGGAAGCTTCAGGAGACCTTTGACATTCAGCACCTCGGACAGCTCCTCCTCCGACGTCTCGTGATGGTTCAGTTTCTGTTCTGGTTCAGGTTTCTGTTCTGGTTCAGTTTCTGTTCTGGTTCAGGTTTCTGTTCTGGTTCAGTTTCTGTTCTGGTTCAGGTTTCTGTTCTGGTTCAGGTTTCTGTTCTGGTTCAGTTTTCTGTTCTGGTTCAGTTTCTGTTCTGGTTCAGGTTTCTGTTCTGGTTCAGTTTTCTGTTCTGGTTCAGTTTCTGTTCTGGTTCAGGTTTCTGTTCTGGTTCAGGTTTCTGTTCTGGTTCAGTTTTCTGTTCTGGTTCAGGTTTCTGTTCTGGTTCAGTTTCTGTTCTGGTTCAGGTTTCTGTTCTGGTTCAGTTTCTGTTCTGGTTCAGTTTCTGTTCTGGTTCAGTTTCTGTTCTGGTTCAGGTTTCTGTTCTGGTTCAGGTTTCTGTTCTGGTTCAGTTTCTGTTCTGGTTGAATCCTGGTTCTTCGGGCAGTTGGACATCAGCAGGTCAGAGCTGTTTGTTGGCAGCAGGAGTGAAGCTCAGCAGACGGACGAGCGGTCGGCAGGAAGTCGGGAGATCAGCAGGAACCGTCCCAGTTTTATTAATAACACAGAAACAAAGATGGATGAAGAGATTCTTCTGTTCAGATGATGAAATAACATCTTTACACCAAATGAGAGATGATTTTAATTAACTTCTGTAGTTTTATCAACCCTTAAGTTTGTTAGGCTTAATAAGGATTTTTAAAATGTGTTAAAGTTCATATTTAAATATATTTTGATGTATTGATACTTTTTTACGAAAATAAAGTCAAAGCGCCTCCATCGCCCCCTGGTGGCTGGCTGCATTATGGGTCATAAACCCAGCCTCCTCCATGTTAGCAGATGGGACATGGACCAAAGAATCTCAGGGCCAAGCAGCCGTCTGAATAAAGGTTGAATGTTTTCTAGTTTCTTTTCGTTTCCCTGAATCGTGTGTTAAACCTCCAACGACTAGTTTGGCAACATTTCAAAACAAAAGTTCTTCTTCAAATTAAAAGCATCTAGCAGGAAAGGAACAGAAAAGGTAAATATGTGTTAAAGTGTGTTTTGTGTAACAGGAGTGTGTCCTTGTGTGTGAGTGTGTGGTGCAGATGAAGGTTGTGACTGAACTCTATTTGTAGTTCCAGTGTTAGTTTGTCACTGGGACTGTCCGACAGCTGGGAGACGTTCTGCTGCGCGGCTGCTCCAACCAAATGTCGTCTGCATGAAGTGGTGAATTCCTCAAAACTAAATTTAGTCCGAAGAGACGCCAGTGGGACAGAACTCATCTCTGAGTGAGCAACACACAAATAAAAGTCATTGAGGATCCGTAGTGTTTGAGACATGTGGAGTTCCAGGACTCAGCAGCACCTGTGAGCTGAACAATCCTCCACACGTTTGACCCCCGGCTCCAGAGTAGACGCATCGTGTAGTGAACAGAAAACAAAGGGCTTGGTGTTCGCTCAGCCGTGTGCAGCCAATCTGCAGAGAGCAAAGAGGAATGAGGAGCTTCAGTCCATATGTTTTCATCACCTTTGACCCCAGAGGCTTAATGTGCAGGATTATAATCCACTTTGACTTTAGATGAAGCCAATGTCTTTGTCAGGAATCCCACAGATGTGGTTCAGGCTGAACAGAGGATGTAGAATCAGCTCTTTTACCAAAGGTCACGAGTGTTGACTCCAGAGTCTCGTTAGTTCATCAGACGGCTGTGTCTCAGTCTGAGGCCGTGGACGAGAAATGTCCTGAAAGTCTGCATCACTAACTGTCGTCTGGAGATCTGAAGAGAACAGATGCTGCTCAGCTGCATTATGGGAAATGTAGGTTAAAGACCTTTTGGGACTTTTGACCCATATTAGATATAAAATGTCCTGATATCTTGACCTCGGCTGCACATATTCTTATTTGTTGAGTCCACAAACTTCATATCATCATCACCTTTGCCAGGGAGCTCGTCTCTCTGTCAGTTTGCTTGTTTGTCAGCACGATTGCACAAAAACTACAAAACTGGATCAAAGTGCGGATCCAAGATCATTTTGTCTCTTCTTCAACATCGTGTGATCAGATGTTTTTCAACATTTTCACAGATTTCTTCATCTCAGTTCTTAAATTGATGGATTTTGATGAGAACAATCAGACACAGTCAGAGGACGGGTGTTTACGAGTGTGTGTGACTTGGTGAAGATCCAGAGGATTTCCATGTGGTTTCATCAGGAGACTTGGTGAAGGGGTGATTTGTCCTGAGTGATGTTCTACTTGTCTCATTGTTTTATCCTGTGTTTGTTAGAAGAGTCACATCTGTGATCAACTGTCCACAGGTCAAAGTCCACAGTGAGACACGAGGGATTAAAGCAGCTGGACGACGTGTTGGAAACAAATGAAAACAACAACTGAGACGCAGGAAACACGACGGTGACGTGGACCAACAGCTGACGTCGTGCTGAACACACACATTCACACATGGTTTCATCCCTGTGGCGTTCCCTGAAACACGGCGCTGCCTGGCCTGTGTTTTATCTCGTGTTAGATGATCCGTGCAGAGCGCTGCGGCACAAAGGACGAGAAGCTGCCGCCGCCGCCGCCGCTGCTATAACCGGCCGAGTGTCGGATTACAGCTGCTGCTTCACCAACCCTGAAACTGAAGATGGAAGACAGAGCCGCACCGAAAATCCAAGTGGAAAGTTTAATGTGCACTTGAACCTTTGAGAGCGCTCTTAGCCCCTGTCCTCCATCTGCTGCTCGGCCAATCAGCAGCTGACGTTGGCAGTGAGTAAGCTCCTGAAGGCCTCAGCTTCCTCTGCTGGGAACCAGTGATTGGCACCGATGGGCGGAGGATTAGTTTCTTAATTTACACTGCGAACACCAGCGCACTGTTTTGAATTCCAGCTTGTTAGTCGGTCACTGAGAGTCGCTCTGTGAACTTCACCTGCTCACACCGATCCGCTGCTGATCACAGGGACACGAAGCTTTAGAGGTCAATCGACCAATCAGGACGACTTTAAAGTTCTTATCCCAGACAAATTAAATCAACATCCTCTGTAAAAATGATCACGTGTTGTGGTTCATGAGGTTTGAGAAACTCTGACGTCAAGATTCACATGAATAATTAGTTTATCCCCAAAGACCTGAAGCGCTCGTCCTCACTCCTTCTGTCTGGTCAACACGGAACATTTCACTGAGTTCAGATGAATGTGTAGCTCATTAAATTCAGACGTTTTATTAAAGAGTTGTTTGAGTTATTTTACATTCAGCTTCTTTGTGAGAGTTGGATTAGAAACATGAGAGAAACCTTCCTGTGTGTGAGTGAAGAATCAAACTATGAACTGAGGAGTCTCCGTCCGTCCGTCTTTAGATTTTCTCGACATCTGATCATCTTCAGGTTTTGTAGCTGAGGACCTGAGGAAGTTTTCTGTCTGTGTGGTTCTCCAGAAACATCACACAACGTTTTCCTAAATGTTACTTCAGGAAAAAGGTGAAACCACTTTACAACGGCAGCATCCAGGATATTTGAAGTTGATTAATGTCCGGCGTTGGTTTGGCCTGAGGCACAACGATCAATCCTTTTATCTCATGTCGTCACGGAGCCGATAACTGACGCCATGTTTGAGACGCCTCATGACGTCCAACACAAAGACAAGCATGTCCGGCATTGACCAATAGGAGCAGCTGACAGCGCTCAGTCAGAGGAGAAGAAGCCGTTTCCTCTGGTGACGTCTTGCTCCTCGTTAAAGACGGGAAGCAGTGATTGGTTGGAGAACATCATGATGTCACCAGACCACAACACAACAATCTGTTTATTCTAAACAACTTTACACAGTGAACATCTAAACTGTTCAGTCTTCAGGCCGAGCTGTGGACTCTGGTCTTTATGCATCAGGGGAGGAAGAGGAGGAGGAGGAGGGAGAGGAGGAGGAGGAGGAGGGAGAGGAGGAGGAGGGGGACGAGGAGGAGGAGGGGGACGAGGAGGGGGACGAGGAGGAGGGGGACGAGGAGGAGGAGGAGGACGAGGAGGAGGAGGGGGACGAGGAGGGAGACGAGGAGGAGGACGAGGAGGGGGACGAAGAGGAGGAGGGGGACGAGGAGGAGGGGGACGAGGAGGGGGAGGAGGAGGGGGACGAGGAGGGACGCCTCTGCTTCATGCAGACCGACGCTCCATCCCCCACGGCAACACGCCGTCCTGTCATCTCCTGCTTCGTGCTCGTGCCAGAATCAGGGGCAACGTACTCATTAAGCCTTCCTCCTTTCCACGGGGCTCTTCATCGCTCTCTCCATCCTCCCCCTCTCCCCCTTTACTCTCTCCACCATCTCGTCCTACATCCCTCTCATCTCCTCGCTCTCCACCTCACAGAGAAATCCTCAGGAGATGGAGAGAGAGAGGGAGGAAGGTGAAGATGGAGAAAATCTAATGTAACCACATGAAATATTAATCAGATAAACCCGCTGCTCCAGAACAAAACACTGAGACACGATTCAAACATCACGCACCTTCAGATCAGATGCAGCTCTGACAGTGGATTCATCAGTTCCTCTACAAATGTTCCTTCAGGTGAACTGCTTTGTTTTCTGTGGAATTAAGTATAAAAATCGAATCACTTTCTGCAAAGAAAGAAAATAACCCTCAGTCATACAGTCGACACAGCAGCAGGTTGTTGGGTCGACTCGTTCAAACAGGAACATGTGGGAACATCCAGGCGAGGGGCGGAGCCTGTAGAGCAGCAGGGGCGGAGCCTGTAGAGCAGCAGGAGGCCGGACATGACGTATAAACTCTGCTGTGGAAAGATCAGTGTTGTTGTTTACAGCTCATCCACACCGGCGTCGGCCCTCATCACCAGAAGATCTGGAACCTCCTCGTGTTTCCAGGTTGACGTCTTCGTCTTCTACGTGTACGGCTCCTCTTCTTCATCCTGAGATGTTTGTATAGACATTTTATGAAATAAATATGTTAGAGACAATCTGCAGTAAAACAACAAAGTTCGTCTGAAGAGCTAAACAAAGTTTTCCTTCATATTCAGAGTTTATATCTATATTTAAAAATCAACACTGATTCAGCTTTCCTCTCTCCTGACGTCAGAGCTCAAGTTGTTTCTGAGGTGATGAAATGAGTGAATTGTATTTTCTGTTCTTCATATTCACACGTGGATGAGTGAGGGGGGGGGGTGTTTACAGCAGCAGCTGCAGGACTTATGAAGGGACCTGGCAGCCCCCCCCCCCCCCCCCCATTCATGAACTCACAGGATGCTTATATAACACCTATGCAGATCCCCCTTCTTTCTCCACAGCTATTTATAAGTAGCATGCAGGGGAAAGAGCGTGGCCGATTCATGCAGTGCCCTTCAAGACCGGCACACGGCCCTTGGGGGCCCGACTTCAGGGAGCTATTATTAGAGTCACGTCATGGGAGAGCCGGCGAGGAGAAGAGGGAGTGACAGATGGGGGAGGGAAGAGATAACGGAGCCGAGCGACGCTGCTGATGATGGAGGGAATGTGAAAGTAAAGGCTGAGAAAACACTGATGTCATGTTTCAGGAATGGAGGTTTGAGCTGCGACCAATGAGAGAGCTCCAAACGCTTCACCTCATGATAACCCTTCTGAAATAAAAGCTCGTCCTCCAGAACCCGAGACAGATTCACCTCAGGTGTCGTCACAGCGGAAAAACATCGGTCAATGATTCCATGTTCGCTGGTTTCATATTCACTCTGGACCTCTTGGATGAAAACGCTTAGCTACAGGTTTGAAGTTGAAATGACACCAAACTCAAAAACATCTTAAAATATCGCATCAGTTTTGTTGCAGCCTCAAATCTATTAACTTTCTAAATGATGGTCAGAGGAGGTGTGTTTGATATCTGAGGGACGAGGCCCAGGGCAGCACAGGAACTGTTATCTGATTTATCTGCTGTCGTCTGGATGATTTATCATCTGTCATCGAGACGTGACAATCGTCTGAAGGTTCAGTGTAAATACAGAAACATCATCTGACCACATCAATGTCCAAAGAGCAGTTTTATCTTCATAACATTGACCTGAGAGGGACACGTCGTCAATGAGCTGATCGATGGGGACGCTCGGGACGGCAGTAAGTCAGCGAGCGGAGCCTCGTATCCACGCCGGAGGAGACGAGTCTTCAGATAACTGCAGAGGAGGAAGAGCAGCGAAGAGGAGCAGCAACACAATCAAATGTCCATAATTATTTTACTCCAAATAAAGAAGATATTTCATCAGAGTTGTTGTAGATATTCACACAGAGAAGGAGAGACTGAGACGTGGAATCGTCCATTTTCAGAAATGTTCCACACTGAATAAAATAACATCTCTGAATTATTCAGGACCTGTGGCTTTAATATGGAAAATCCTCTTTTGTTCCAGTTTGTGAGACATTAGCGGAGATGAGATAAAACCGTTGTACAGATAAGCAACATCTAGTGTGAGATAAAGTCTAATACATCTTAAATTAGACTAAATGAGATTTGAATCTAAAAGTGAGCGAGTGCACGGCAGCGTTTGATGAGCTTCCCCCCCCCCAGCTGGAGGACAGGACGTATTAACACCATCATTAGCTCCTATAGGAGGCTTCACACGGACACTGCAGCAGCTGGTCATAAACCACATGTATAGAATTATATTCTATAACATTATACATACGTGTTATAAAGGTGTTGTTCTGTCTTGAGGACCAACAGGATGTGATTAGCTTAGCTTAGCATAAAGACTGGAAACAGGGAGGAGCTGTTCTCACATCTGGACGACGACGTGTAGACAGAACAGCAGGAAGCTAAATGAAACAGCAGCTGTCAGAGGCTTTTATTCAGAGGAATCTGCTTCAGATATTCATTTCTGAATGTAAATCATTATCGTTATTATTATTATTATTATTAATATTATAAGTACATGTAGCCACTAGTTGTTTTTTGTACGTGTTTGCTCCTGTGTATGTTTGCACATTTCTTCTGACAATAAAGCACCAAACATGACCTTCAGGGAATCCCTGTGTGTGTGTGTGTGTGTGTGTGTGTGTGTGTGTGTGTGTGTGTGTGTGTGTGTGTGTGTGTGTGTGTGTGTGTGAGATCTATTTTTAGAAAGCCCCTCTTTCTTTGAGGGTCCTGGCAGGTTGCACCATCTACCATCCAGTGGGGGGGGGGGGGGTTAAAGCACCAGGGCATGAAAACGTATGAAATCAGTCCTGTGTATGAAATCAGCTGCTGTCTGCGTACGTGTGCACGGTCGGTGAAGAAGCATGTGCTCGGCTGTACGTGCACGTCCCCCCCCCCCCTGTTCACTGATGGTATGACCCAAAACATCCTAAGAACTAAGAGATCCCTGCAGTTTGTGTGAAGAGAGGAAGTGACCTTGATCTGCACCTGAGCAGTGACACGTCCTGTTTCCTGCTGAGAGACTCGTGTCATCAGGGATCTGTTCCTTATGTTTATATTCTGCTTTTATATGATACAAAAAACATCTATTTATTTGACGGATGAGATTTTTGCAAAAAAAAATTGTTTAAGTATGTAATTTGTCATAAATAAGACAAAATATTAAACCATAGACAAAAAATTTACTTTACATTAAATATTTCAAATAGTTTTTGTCTTAAATAGTTTGTCACTTCATGCAAATCTACTGAAATAAAACCAATGTGAAACAATTCAACATGTAAATAATAACATACATGATAAACAATAATCACGTTTTTTTAATACTAGTTTTTATTCTTGCTTTTATTCAAAGGAAATTTCAAATTTGTTTCGTAGAAAATAACATAGAACAGCTGTTTCACTTTGCCACGAACGGTTCACAACCCAAAAGACTTCTTCTTACAAACTGAATCTATTCTGAGGATGTTATACATCTGAAACATATCTACAAGTGAAAAGATTAAATCTGCCAAGAAAACTGATTTGACAGATTTTCATCGATCCAGATATTTGCCTGGAAATGAGTAGAAATATAGTTTTGACAGGAAAAAGATCCGTGGTCGTCATGTGACCGCGAGTCAGCTGACGAGAAGCTTCCTCCGAGGCCGAAGAGAGCAAACGAGCCCCGGTGACTTCTGGGTAATGTGACTGATGACTCCGGCTGTGACCCGGATTAATGACCAGCGGCCGCTCGCCGTCTTCAAATGGACGGGAAAGTCCTGGATTACGGGCTAATCCCGACTGAGATGTGAGAGATCAGAGAACCTTCAGGGCGTAACGCAAAGATTCTACGTGTCACAGCCGCTCGTACACGGACACAACCCCGAGAGGGCGTAGATAAATCTGTGCTGATCCTGATTATACTGATTGATTTAATGAAATAAGACTCAATGAACTTCAGACAGAAAGAAAGAGACTAACAGAGGCTGTATATAGAGACAGAGGCTGTATATAGAGACAGAGGCTGTATATAGAGACAGAGGCTGTATATAGAGACAGAGGCTGTATATAGAGACAGAGGCTGTATATAGAGACAGAGGCTGTATATAGAGACAGAGGCTGTATATAAAGACAGAGGCTGTATATAGAGACAGAGGCTGTATATAGAGACAGAGGCTGTATATAGAGACAGTGACTGTATATAGAGACAGTGACTGTATATAGAGACAGAGGCTGTATATAGAGACAGAGGCTGTATATAAAGACAGAGGCTGTATATAGAGACAGTGACTGTATATAGAGACAGAGGCTGTATATAGAGACAGTGACTGTATATAGAGACAGTGACTGTATATAGAGACAGAGGCTGTATATAGAGACAGAGGCTGTATATAAAGACAGAGGCTGTATATAGAGACAGTGACTGTATATAGAGACAGAGGCTGTATATAGAGACAGTGACTGTATATAGAGACAGTGACTCTATACAAACAGGGTGAAGCCCATTTCTTCTGATGACCTCTCCCTCCAGCTGCTCCCTGTTCCCCCCCCCCCCCCCCCCCCCCCGGCCTCACCCTCCTTAATGAAAAGTTAACAGTGCAGAAAATTCCACCTTAAAGAAGAACATAGGTTTCCACCTTAATAACCGTGGTTCACTGCTCTGCCCTGTGCAGTGATTCCTGCAGGTCACCAGGAGGACAGTGTCCTCACATTGTCCCCAGAGTGTCCTCACAGTGTCCTCACATTGTCCTCACAGTATCCTCACACTGTCCTCACAGTATCCTCACAGCGTCCTCACACTGTCCTTACATTGTCCTCACAGTGTCCTCACATTGTCCCCAGAGTGTCCTCACAGCGTCCTCACAGTGTCCTCACAGCGTCCTCACACTGTCCTCACATTGTCCTCACAGCGTCCTCACACTGTCCTCACATTGTCCTCACATTGTCCTCAGTGTCCTCAGAGTGTCCTCACAGCATCCTCACATTGTCCTCACATTGTCCTCACACTGTCCTCACACTGTCCTCACATTGTCCTCACAGCATCTTCACAGCGTCCTCACACTGTCCTCACATTGTCCTCACAGTATCCTCACACTGTCCTCACATTGTCCTCACAGAGTCCTCACACTGTCCTCACACTGTCCTCACATTGTCCTCATGGACACAGCGATTGGTCCTCTCAGACCTGCTGTATCTTCCTGTTATTGTCCCCTCACGAGAGGAGAAGTGAAACCGGCTCAATAATGAATGAGCAGTGCAGCTGAGTTTCAGAGACAAAGGACGACAGCTCTCGTCTCTCAGACAGACGCTGATGCTGCAGAGCTGCAAGTTAACACAATGCATTGTGGGAATCTGTGATGAAACTTTACTGGAGATGTTAAAACAACTGAAATTCACATCTTGTCTGTTTTTACCGAGGTTCACTCTTTCCTTCTGTTGATAGAATGTGTGCTAAGCTAAGCTAAGCTAAGCTAAGCTAAGCTAAGCTAAGCTCACGTTGACCTTTGACATCTAATCAGTGCATCTGTGAGTCTAAGTGAATATTTGGAAGGATTCTCTGGAGACGTTCTCAAGGTAACAAAGTGTTTGTGAGGTCACAGTGACCTTGACCTTTGACCTTTGACCAATAAGAATTTAACATCTTTACCAGATGTTAAATTCCCTTCAGGTGTTCATTAGGACACATGACGCCTCCGGCCACTAGGGGTCAGACACAAAGTTCTATGTTTGAGCACAGATCATTTATTTATTAATCATAAATGTAGAAACATAAAGCCTCGTTAACTTTATATACATTATGTCATATGATACAAATCATTTACAACATTGCAGGACATCACAGAGAAAGAAAAGGCCTCATGAAACCGGTTTGCAGAATGTTGTGCAGAAACAGTTTGTACGATCCCAAACCAAACACACACATATATATATTACTTTATTATTTAACTTTACACGCATCATACAGCGACACACACAGATATGACAAGTTACCAAAAATAAAATCTATCATTTGAGATTTTCAACACGAGCTGAGGTTTCACAGACGTAAAGTTATTTCGTTGTATCAGCTGTTTTCAGGACAGAAGCAGGAAGACGAACACGGAATCGAACACACGGGACAAACTGCAGCTGTTTCACAATAAGAGTCTTTATGAAGTCGACCTTGTTTCTTCTGAGTCCGACTTTATTCAAATAACATGATTGAGTTTGTTTTGGTTCAACACACTGACGTCGATACTTTCTACCTCTTTAACATCCAGTCGGAGAATTTCCTCTTCCCAGAGCTTTGATTTTCATCTCATGTTTCAATTCTTACTCAGGTTTCAACAATTTTTTCACGTTTTCATTTTCACTTTAGCGAGAGAGAAGAAGATGAATTGTACTTTTATGCAAATATACGTTTACTTATATTTAGATATTGTTAAAAAGAATAATCGGCCGTTATTTAACAACTGTTAAATAATGAGACCGATTTAAAAAGAATCTGAAAATGTGATGAATCGTTAAATGACAGTGAAACCGGCAGGGGGGGGGGGGGTTCTTTACTCCGACCTACGGAAGCCCAGAAGGACCAGATTTCAGGAGCTCGATCCCAATATCACAACTTAATAATCCTGAGGAAACAGTTTCATCAAGATCATAGAGTCACTTTGTTTCAGGGTGTTTTAAGTGTATTAATACTTATCAACACAAAATACTGATACTGGAAAGTCTGATTAAACTTTACGTGTTATTTTACAAAAGTAAATTCACCTGAAGATTAAACAGCGATGTAGCAACAGAAGAAGATTAGACTGTGAGCTCGGCCTCTCTGAGCTTCCGTAGAACAGTCGGAGGTTTTCTTTTCTCTTCCAGACTTTGAGCAGGAAGACGAAACGTTCAACACGTTAAAGTACGACACTATTTCTAAGCCCACAGTTCTAACACACAGTAAACACACATGTTCCTGTTCCACGCTCCGGTGCGTCACGCAGGTTATTCACTGATCACGTCATGTTTAAGGCACAGTGAACTTTTTTATGCACAAACAACTCAACACGTCACATTTGCTGATGATGCTGTATTTTTCATGCATTATTGCTTATTAATGAATAACTGAATGTCTCTGATGACTTCTGCTGGTTTTCTTTCTGCAGCTTCACCTCACATGATGAGTCTCTTCTCCAACATGTCACACAATAGTTTTATGAAGAGATGCACGTCTGTAAGTTTGGTTCAGAAGTAAAGAACAGAAATATAAAAGAGGACAAACATTCAAACATTGATTCTCTCTGTCGTCTTTTATGCTTTGTTTGTCTGAAATGATGATATCATGTATTTCCTCTGGTTCTTTCCTCTTCTCCTCACGTTCACAATGTTCTTCACTGAGTTTAATATTTTATAATTAAATAATTGACTATTTGACTTTAGTTTTACTTTAACTTTTACCTCTGTCATTCTTTTGTGCCTCATTCTGGTCAAACGTTGGTTTCAAGCTGCTGGAAACTCGAGATCAACAAGTTCATCTCAATATCTTTGTTAATCTAGATATTCTCAGGATTGTATATTGGAAAATATCTAAGTGTTTTTATGTGGCTGCTCATTGAGACAAATTGAAAGTCACACACAGAATCCATGTTGGACCTTGTAGCAGCAGCTTCTGGGCTTCTGCCTTAAAGATGAAGACGATGAATTAAATCAATTAATGAATTAAACCTCAAAGACGTGGATGTTTGTTTCTTTCCAAACGATTCTGTTTGTTGCAGCTCTACAATCTTACCTTGAAGAATGTACATGAAAACCACCGTGTCGTTTAATCTCCTCATCAAGATCCTCTCAACTTATTATTACTTCATTTGTAGTTTAATTATATTTAAATATTGGATTCAGTACCATAACTCTTATTGTTCCCATGAAAACAGTTTCCTTACTGAACTCACCTGAAAGTTTATCAAACCATGAACAGGTTGTATTTGGAGTCAAAAAGAAAAGGAAACTTTAAAACCTCCTTAAATTCACTGAGGATGGATGAAGGGAAACACACACACACACACACACACACACACACACACACACACACACACACACACAGACACACACACACACACACACACACACACACACACACACACACACACACACACACACACAGATGGGAATGTCGATGAAAACACACAACAACAGAACAGGACTCATCATGTGCAGTCGTCTGAAACACATGAAGATCCAAACTGATCAGGATTGAAGTTTTATTTTATCAAAAATAGATCACAATTGAGGATTGTCAAAATAAACATGGCAATAATCAAAAGGTGGAAATGAAAACCAGGAAGCAGCTTCAGCTCCGAAGCTCAGGAAGCTCTCGCTCTATTGCTTTGTCTCGTCTCTGCATGAAATGAGAGAGTTTGGTGAAAAGGTCTGATGATGATGCATGAAAATAAGATGTGATGGAAACTGAGCGTAGGTGGATTTGTGGAAGTCTTTCACTATTATTGATATTATAATTAATGCACACACAGTATGCAGAACAACGAGCAGCTCACGTCCAGCGACAGCTCATCACTGCCTCCGTCAAACCTCCACTTATTATCACTGAGGACCAAAGAGAGGACGAACTAATGTTTCATGATGATTCAGAACAAAGTTCGACACTTTGGGAGAAGGTTGTGTTCAGATACAAGTTAAAAACAACCTGGATATTTGAAGTGATTTCCCAAAATGTGAAACTTTTCCTTTAATTGTCTGAACTTTGTGTCTGATACACAAACCATCATCCCCTTCCAACGTGTTCTTCTGAGTAAAGTGAAAAACCTTAAAACTGAATCTACACCATCGGTCGACTTTATGTTTCATTAAAGAATAAATCTTTTTAAGTTTGTGAGGAACTGACTCCGCCTCCTTGGTGCGATGGCAGGAAACCATCTGAAATACATTATTGCCTTTTAATTCAATATCACTGACATTCAATCACACTGACTTATTAAAAATAAGTTAATAAAATGTGCAAATAAAATATAAAACCCAAGTTTATACAACCCAGTTAATTTGATGATCATACATTTTCATTTTCTAAGTTACTAAATGGCAGTTTATCGATTATTCGACTTGATTTAGTTGCACCAGAAAATCACAGAGACATTAAAACCCCAGGTCTGACGACTGTGTTCAGATGACGTCATTAAAGCTTCTGTCGATAATGAGCAAACACTGAGGTAGATGATATTGATTTAACAGATTTTACAGCATTCTGATAAAAAAAGAAAAGAAAACACACAATCAGAAACATTCAGAATTATCAAACAAAGTGTCGGTGTCTGCGATGAATTTCATTCCAGCTGCTTCTTTCCTGTTCTCCAGCACATTCGTCGGTTTCATCAGGAAAAACACGTGTTTTCATCTGAGCTCGTTTGTTTTTACTGAAGCAAAAACATTTTTTAAATGCTTCTGCAAAAATGTACTAAATAATTCACAAGTTAACCGATTTCTCTCAATATAAAAAAATAACAGTATGATACTTTAAAAATATAGATTTAGAAACTCACCCCAGTGGTCGAACAGAATTATTTGAGTAAACTTGATATCGATGAGTTGATGTCGATGTTGTTGTCGTTGTTGTTGTTGTTGTTGTTGTTGTTGTTGTTGTTGTTCCCATATTTCAGATCAGTGTTGTTGGGTTGAGCCGTCGACACAGAGTCCAACTTGTTTCCCTCTGTTTCCGTGCGTTACTTTCCAGGCATGCAGTAACAAGTCGTGGTTTGAACACGATATGCAACAGACAGTTTCTCAGTGAAACATCTGGAACATGTGGACGACTCCGTGTTGTAAACACACGATGATTCAAGTAACGCTCGTTGTACCTCAGAGTCCTAACGTCGCTCTGTGCAAAGACCAGTCAGGAGGTCCTCTTGTCGGAAGGCGTCTCACAGCTGCGTGTTTCCTATGAGTGCGTTGTTTGAATTCACGTCCGTCAGTGGAAGAAAGATGAAGATGAAGAAGAGGAGGAGGGACAGAAGCAGAGGTGAGGAACTCGAGACGTGAAGACAAAGTGGAGGACGTTCTTCACCTGGAAACAAAAAAGAAGATCAGTGTTATTCAGAAGGTATTTTACTGTGTTTGCTTCCTGATACATTTTATTTCTAATATCTGTTGTTTTCTTTTCTATGATTGAAAATCACTTTGGCTCAACTTGTTTTTTAATAAATAATGAGGTGAAATTAATCAATTATTAATAAGTAATCAACTGATATGAAAATGATCCCCCAGCATAACACGTGTGTTTATGCATTTTAAAGATTTACTGTCATTTAATGTTTATTAAAACATCACTGTTACTGATCAACAGCGCCCCCTGCTGACACACACACGGTGATTCATTCTGTTGTGGTTCAGAATTCTTCATGTTTTAACAGTTTCCTGCTGAATATTGGAGATAAACTCTGGTTTTTAATAACGTCTGAGTCTTTTGAACTGATCTCAGTTCAGCTTCACTCTTCAGCTGCAGCTGGTTGTGTTGAAGCTGTGACTCTGAGTCAGTTCCTCTCACAGGAGATGGAACCACGTTCTGACTCTGACTCCATACGAGCTCATAAACGTGTGTGTGAGGAAAACTGTGTGAGAATCTGATACTTCAAGGTTCTAGAAGCAGGTTACAACATTCACAGTGTGGACATAAAGGACACAACTGGACTCTACACACACACACACACACACACACACACACAGACACACACACACACACACACACACACACACACACACACACACACACACACACACACACACACACACACACTCCAGGCCATCTTCATCACCACAGTCACACGCTGAGGAAGCTGCAGCCAAGGACACGACCAACCAGCGGCCGTCACTTCCTGTTTATTGTATCTTGATTGATACTGTACAACAACAACAACAACAACAACAACGACAACGACAACGACGACGACAACGACAACGACAACAACCATGAGAGTAAATATGTGTGTACATGAATAAAGTTGGTTTAATCAAAGTTTTAAATAATGAGAATCAACAGTTACAAACTTATTAAAGAGACATAAGAACAGAACCAGACTTTACACTTGAAACTCCCTCGTGTCTGAATCACTTCAGGATGATGTCATGTGGGTGTTGTGATCCCGTCACCATGGCGACCCGCGCTCAGCAGCAGCTGATGGTTTCATGTTTTGCTGCTCAAGGTTTTCTGGGATTCATCAAGTGTAAGTGACATAAGAGTCTTTAAATAAGTGTGACCTCTGACCTGGGGGAGCACGTCACATGGAGCTGGTGGACAGACACATGGACACATGGACACATGGACACATGGACACACAGACACACACACAGACACACACACAGACACACACACAGGTTGCACAGTGTGTGGAGACACATGCTCTTGGTCCACTCGAAGCTGCCGGACAGATTCTCTCATCGCTGACAAAGACGCTAACAACAGCTGTCAGAGTGAAACATGTTGACCTCGACCTGCGTCCCCACATGTGTTCAGAGAGGACATGTGGGGGGGGACACGGTCAGGGACGCCGTCATGTCTCCTGCTCTCTGTTATGTCACAGTAACATGTAGGACGAGGAGCCGGTGGTTCCCTTCATGATTGTTTATGTTACTTATAACGATTGTGTTGTAACTGCTTCCTGTTTTATTTTGAAATCTCTTACCTGTTGTGTATAATGTCATTTTACGGCTTTCTCTACTTCCTGTTTGACTCTGATCAGTTTTGTCTGCGTCTCATTGTTCGTTCCTTCAACCTGTTCACGTGCACACACACAACCTGCAAACACACAACATGCACACACACAACCTGCACACACACAACATGCACACACACAACCTGCACACACACAACCTGCACACACACAACATGCACACACACAACCTGCACACACACAACCTGCACACACACACCCTGCACACACCCACACCCTGCACACACACAACCTGCACACACCCACACCCTGCACACACACAACCTGCACACACACACCCTGCACACACCCACACCCTGCACACACACAACCTGCAAACACACAACCTGCACGCACACACACCCTGCAAACACACAACGTGCACACACACAACCTGCACACACACACACCCTGCACACACACAACCTGCACACACACACACCCTGCACACACACAACCTGCACACACACACCCTGCACACACACACCCTGCACACACCCACACCCTGCACACACACAACATGCACACACACAACCTGCACACACACAACGTGCACACACACAACATGCACACACACAACCTGCACACACACAACGTGCACACACACAACCTGCACACACACAACCTGCACACACACAACATGCACACACACAACCTGCACACACACAACCTGCACACACACAACCTGCACACACACAACCTGCACACACACAACGTGCGCACACACAACCTGCACACACACAACCTGCACACACACACAACGTGCGCACACACAACCTGCACACACACAACCTGCACACACACAACCTGCGCACACACAACCTGCACACACACAACCTGCACACACACAACGTGCACACACACACCCTGCACACACACAACCTGCACACACACAACCTGCACACACACAACCTTTAGATCCTCACCTAAAAGATGCACAATCACTTTTAGGCTCCTCCCTCACAGGCTACTATAAAAAATACCTGTGTAAGTATTTTTATTTTATATACAAACTTTCTTAAAGTTAATTTGTGACCGATAATAAAACTTGTACATCATCCTTCTTCTTCCTCCTTGTCTAAAACCAGATGTCATGCAGCTGCTGCCATCTGCAGGCCCGCAGTGGTACTGCTCCAGAGCAACATCAGGCCTGTTTGAAATGAGTGAACAAACATCTGGACACGTCCAAACAATTATTGGTTCGATCGATATATTTTCTTTGTGCAGCTTCAGTGAACTAAAGTGACGTCAGTGGTTCAGATCTTTAACACGAGTCTAGACAATAAAAACGTAATGAAATGTGAGTAACTGAGGAAAAAGATGAAATATGAATTCATACAAACCTTTTGTTGTGACTCACCTCAGTTTGGACGAGTCGTCGTCCGTCGTCCATCAGATAATAATCCAAACAGGAACATGTGACCATGTGACCATGTGACCATGTGACCTTCACAGTGGAAAAACGTCTGTTGTTTTTATTCCGTCAGTTCATTTTCAAAAATTCCATTTTTTTTATCAGCAGGTTTGGTTGAGTGATTCGTCTCTGGAGTCCAGATGTGTCCAGATGTGTCCAGATGTGTCCGGATGAGGAAACCTCCCAGACGACATGTGACCTGTTGGTTGTTTGTGTGTTTTCAGTAAATTAAATCCTGAAGAAATGAACTCTTGGTTGATTGAGGCAGAAAATTAAGTTTGTGATTGAGTGTTTTTAATTAATCAAATAAAAAGATAAGAGTGTAACTGACACATGAGCTGATTTGATCAGTTGTGATTGTCAGTATTTTTTTTGTCTATGGAATCAACATGAATTTTATAACTAAAAATTTAACATTGAACTGGAAATTTAAAAAATCGCTCTGAAATATGAACTTTGAAAACATCAATTTGAATTTTATGTGGATGTGATTCTTTATTTATTATTTAATATTTTCAACATCAGAGGCTGAATAGTTTAATCACAAAGTCAATTTCATTTTAACAGATTAAAGAATTAAGTTTGTCCTTATTTTTCTTCTATACACATACATATATATGGATATATAGAGTTTTCATGGTTATGAAGCTAAATATCAAAGTTGTGTTGCTTTTTCACTGCGTTTGAATTTAAATAAATACTTCATGTAAACATCTGAATCAGCTCAGTGTTTGTTTTTCTCACATCAACGTCTGTACAGTTCATATTAGTTCAGATCCTCAGATCCTGAATCACAGGATTTTATTTTTCTTATATTTGAATCCTGTTTTGTTTTTTCTACTAAAAACACAGGAATTAAAAACCTCAGTTTGATCTCTGTGATCTGTGTTTATCATTATTTTTTATCTATTTAAATCCTAAAACACAGATGATTCTAATATCTGCAGCTCAGCGTGGATCGTGTGTATGATTCATATTCTCCGAGTGAATAAACTGCAGCTTCAACACGTCGACTGTTTGTGAATATGACATTTGACGGTTTTCAGTCGACGGTGGAAACGACGTCTCGCTCCTCAAACAACATGGAGGCTTCCACAACATGGAGGTTCCCTGGCTCTTCCATCCTGCGTCCTCTCGCTCCCGTGGCAGACGATACAGACCCGTCTGGGAGGTTGCTATAGAAACTGCATCCGCCAGAAGAGGATGCAGGGTCTGTTCTCCTCCACGCGGGGGCGCTCCTGGATTGGAGAAGCTGCGCCTGGTTTTCATAACAAACAGGTTTAACCTCCTGAAGCCTGCGCACGTGCACGTCAACAACAGAGTGCGTCGTTAACAACAGCGTGCACGTCAACAACACAGTGCATGTGGCCCTGTTGTTGTCTCGCAGGCTCTTTGTGCAGAAGCCTGATTCGAACCCAAACATGGAGTCACAGGAGAACCGGTTCCGTCTGATCCGCCTCTGAGCCGGACTGGAAAGTACATGAGGCCGAATTAACAGGTGTGCATGTGCGTGTGCGTGTGTCAGCCTGTAGCTCCGGATGGAGTTGGTCCTCATGCGTCTCAGCTGCAGAGCGACAGGAAATCAAGTGTAAACTTTAAACCTCATCTCGAGGGTCCAGAGACTGAATTACTAAGAGAAAAGACAAAGTGCTGCACGTGGCGGGTCCGCGTGGAGGAGCGGGGTTCCGGTTCCCTGCTGGCAGAAGGAAGGAGCGGGACCAGAGCGCACGGATGTTGGTGATGGCACGGACAGGCTCCCTCTGTGCGCCCCGGTGGCGCGTGCTGTGGGCTCGGTCACACGTCGGTGAGCTTCCCGGTGCACGCCTTGTGCGGGCTGCAGTTGGTGTGTTTGATGGAGTCCGCGTCCTCGCTGCCCCGGTAGTCGGACTTGCACATGGACGGTTTGCTGTCGCTCCTCTTGAACTCCCCGAAGCGCGGCTGCTGCTGCCCGCACGTGACGTGCGTGTACTGCAGCTGCTCCTCGTGCTCCGTCTCCCGGTGGTAGAAGTAGTTGAAGTTGGACACGATGACCGGCACCGGCAGCGCGATGGTGAGCACACCGGCGATGGCGCACAGCGAGCCCACGATCTTACCCCCGATGGTGACCGGACACATGTCCCCGTAGCCCACCGTGGTCATGGACACCACCGCCCACCAGAAGGCGTCCGGGATGCTGCTGAACCCCGACTCCGGGTCGTCGGTCTCCGCGAAGTACACGGCGCTGGAGAAGAGGATGACCCCGATGAAGAGGAAGAAGATGAGCAGGCCCAGCTCCCGCATGCTGGCCTTCAGGGTCTGCCCCAGGATCTGGAGCCCCTTGGAGTGTCTGGAGAGCTTGAAGATCCTGAAGACCCGCACCAGGCGGATGACCCTCAGGATGGCCAGGGACATGGCCTGCTGCCCGTTGCCCTGGTGCTCCGCCAGCTCCAGCCCCAGGGTGATGAAGTAGGGCATGATGGCCACGATGTCGATGGTGTTCATGATGTTCTTGAAGAACGCGGGTTTGCTCGGGCACGCCAGGAACCGGACGAGCAGCTCGAACGAGAACCAGATGATGCAGAGAGTCTCCACGATGAAGAACGGGTCCGTGAACGGGTTTGGCTTCTTTACGCGCGCGGTTCCGTTCACCAGCAGGTGCTCGTCCAGCGCCCGCGCCTCCTCTCGGAACTCCGGTAAAGTCTCCAGGCAGAAGATCACGATGGAGATGAGGATCACGAGCACGGACACGATGGCGATGCCCCGGGCGGGTCCGGAGCTCTCCGGGTACTCGAACAGGAGCCACACCTGCCGCTGGAACTCGTTCTCCGGCAGCGGGCGCTCCTCCTCCTTGATGAAGCCCTCGTCCTCCTTGAAATTCTCGATCACCTCTTCCCCAAGTTCGTAAAATTTAATCTCCTCCATGAAGATGTCCACGGGCACGTTGACGGGTCTGCGCAGCCGGCCCCCGGACTGGTAGTAGTAGAGGATGGCATCGAAGCTGGGTCGGTTCCGGTCGAAGAAGTACTCGTTCCTCAGCGGGTCGAAGAAGCGCATCCTCCTGCGCGGGTCCCCCAGGAGCGTGCACGGGAACTGGGCGAGCGTCTTCAGCTGCGTCTCGAAGCGCAGCCCGGAGATGTTGATGACCACGCGCTCGCAGCAGTCCTGGTTGTCGCCCCGCTCCGGGTCGTACACGTCCTGGGCGGACAGCGCGGCCAGAGCCACAGTCTCATCCAGGTTCTCCCCGGGCACCACTGTCATCTTCCCCCCGCCCCCCGGGGCGCCGCTCCCCGCGCCGCGGTCCGGCTCCTCCGCGCGTCTCTGGGAACCAGGCGAGCGTCTCCGCGCGTCCCCCTCTGTGTCCTCCCGGTGCCGGCGTCACGTCCGCGGGTGGACCGGTTCCTCTGACATGTTCGTGCCCCCCCACCCGCACTTTTCACGCTCACCTTTCCGTGCACACGCTGCTGTCGTCTGGACTCCGCTGTCACATTCACTGCATTTTAAGCAGGCTTTGCCCTCCCCGAGCTGACGTGTGTGTGCACGCTCTCTCACTGAGGGGGGGGAACAAAAACACACACGCACGCACATATGCTCAACATGAATCCGGTCCAGATATTCAGCAGCGAGCCTTCACAACACGATGAATCCATTTGAGACACGATATCCGCGGTTTGGAGACAGAGACGCGTCGTGCGTAATGAGCGTGTTGTCCCCCGCGTGGCACAGCCTCAAGGTTATCACATGTGCGGCTGTGGACGGGGACACATGCGGATGTGGACCTGCAGTTTCAACGCGTAAATGCGCGTTTGGAGACGTGGAAGAAGGATCTCGCATCTCCTGCAGGAATCGTCTGATTGAATCCGCGGTGAGAGGAGAACCTGTGGCTCCGGGCTCCGTCGCCTCTCTCACTTGTTTGTGTCACGCTGCAGCCTTTTCAACACCAAACCGTTCTGACGTCTCCACATCAGCCCCGCACGAGCCTGAGCGGATCCACAAGTGGTGCACGACTCACAGGATCCGGGTCAGATACACGATGTGCACGAGAAACAACAGGTTCGTGCTGGATTTCAGGAGTTGAAAGCAACGTGTCAGGGACATGAAGGTGAAGCCTGTGCAACAAGTCGAGGGAGCAGAGAAGCTGCAGGATGGAAACCAGGGAGAGTTTCTGGGCTGCAGCTCAGAGCAGTGACGTGTTTTCCTAAAATAGCTGGATTTCTCCCAGGGCCGCAGGAAAAGTTTCTTTTCCCATGGAATGACCCGAGGGAGCCGCAGAGGGACGATGGAAACACGAGGCAGAGAAAGATGATGACATGAAAACTAAAAAACAGATTCAGCCCGAACAGAGACTCACTGAGAGTCATTCAGAAAATATGAGTCAGGCAGAGGAGAAAGAAAAGTTCACCTGATCCGGAAAAACAAGAAGAAGCTCGTGTTCACTCAACAAGAAACCAGAGAAACTGCACTTTGATGGAAATGAGACTTTTTGATGCAACAAAACTCAGCTGAAAGTTTTCTGATTCACAAACTAGTTCCCCACAAGTATTGTTTTAAATATATTATGAGAACTTCAGACTCAATTCAACAGAAGAACAAAGTCCTTCATTCAACAACATGTTGCTGCTCCAGAGGCGATGACACTTGAACACTGGACCTGATATTAATAACCACATGTACACACCCTCATTATAATAATGTGTTTTATTCATATACACATTCCAAAACACACACGGACACTTAGTAAGATCCACAGCAACAGGAAGCAGATAAAGTCCAGTGTCCTCGCTGCACCAGGAGACAGGAGCAGAACATCCAGAGGTTGTGGTGACGCCTCGTCCTCCATGAAGAGGAAGGTAAACATCTGGACAGGTGAGGAGGCGTCAAACCACAGTTACCAGTGTTTCAAAATGAACGAGGTGTTTAACTGGGAACCAGAGCAGCTGCTGAAGAGTCTCTACCCGGACGTGTAGAAGAAGGATGTTTGTGATCTCCTCTGATTTGATCACGTCACTGTTCGGACCCGGCTCATGAAGGACAACATGAGTCCAAGTTGTTTATTGAAGGAGGAAATCCAGAGTTTACGTTGGTTCTTCCTCAGGAGAATCTCTTCACTTTGAGTTTCCAGCTCAGAGTCAATAAACAGGAGTTCAACTCTGTATCAACAGATGATGAGCGACAGTGAAGTCAAACACATCTGTAGTGAAGTAACATTCCAGGTCATCATTAAAACACTTGTTCTTATGAACCCTTTGTTTCCTTCGTCACTTTCTGTTCATGTAAATATTGTGATGTTCCAGATCCTCAGCTCCGCCTCCTCGTCCAATCACAGAGCTCTTTAAACAGCCACAGGGGCAGAGAAGGGACACGACCTTATTATCGCATGATGCAACTTTTCCACTTTCAATATGAGCGTCTCGTGCCCCCCCCCCCCCTCCTCCCTGAGTTTGGCTAGTCATGATTCAGTCCCTGAAACCAGTCGACCTCTGTCTGGCACTGCGTCGCTTCCTGTTTCCTGCTGTAACTCACAGTCGCTGCCTCCTTCTCCTCCTCCTCTCGTCCACATGTTGATCAGCTCTGAGGCTTTCAAACGTCTGGATTCAGCTCATCGTCCTTCACTCGCTCCAGGTTTCTGTTTCCTGTTGGACCGGCGGCGAGGCCTCGAGCGTTCAGGTCTGGGCTGAGGTCTCCTCTCACGTCACAGTCAAAGCTTCAAGGAAACATCAGACTCCTGTTCAGGGAACGAGCAGGTTCAGAGATTCAGTCTCTAAAAGAAAGAATCTCATTTCTGTGTTTGATTCTCAGGGTCAAAAAGCAAACAACATTTCAGAAACCAAATTACTTCTTTAAGAAAACACGACATTTTAAAAGACACGTTCCGTCTTTTCGAGAACACATGTTCTGGTTTTGAACACGTTTAAGTGGCACTGATGTTTTTAGATGTACATTTTTTGAAGAAATAGTCATAATCAGTTTCTAGACATAATCTGATTACGTAATCCAGTGCTGCTGCTGACACTGATTATATGACGTTGTATAAATGCTTCCTCAGGAAATTGTGTTCAGTTATCAGTGGATGATGATAAGTATTAATCAGTAAATGTTCAGCTGATGAAAGTAAACAAAGAACCAGTGGTTTGTGAAGAACAGATTCACAGAACGAACTTTCCCATGATGCCCTGATGTCTGCGGCTGTGAACCGTCCCCGCCTCACACAGCGAGAACGTGCTGGACGCCACACGTGACCCGGTGCTCCGGACGTCAGCGTCTGGCTCCGTGAGACACGTCAGCAGCGCTGGGATCCACAGAGTCGAGCGGAGCCTCCGTCACCGACCAGCACTTTGAAAACATAAATACCTTCAGTCTATGGAGGAGTTTCCCACATTTTAAGTTTTTCACTGTCAGAATAATT